>NC_081438.1:25872400-26083615 GCF_949786415.1 Peromyscus eremicus | reverse complement strand
AAGGACTGAAGGCCTCCCAGTCCTTCCAGCACTGTGGAGTGGAGCCTGAAATAGTTGCAAGCTTGAATTTTAAGCCTCTTTTGGCCAGATCAAAGAAACCCAAACTTCTAAAAATACCAAATTAGCTTTTTAAGCATAGTTTCTATCTTTAGTTGAAATGTGTGCAGTGTGTGCTTCTGGAATGTACTTAACTGTACCCAGAGAAGTTAGCACCTACCTGGAAAAATGAGGTGTTTGGCCTGTGGTAATAACTAACTCTTCAGCCCTTGGCCTCCCCTCAGCAGGACTCAGGATTCCACAGGATAAATGGGGCCTTCTCCTTTCTCCTTCTGAATTTATGTCTTCTTGTTGGGTTTGGTGCCCCAAAGAGGTACCAATCTTCTAGTTTTGGGTTTGTTTGGTTTTTTTTTTAAAGTATTTTAAATTCATGTATGATCATTGTACTAGGACAGGGTTTTTCTTTTTAAAATAATACCCTCCTGTATGTGTATCTGTGCCCCACCCATGGGTATGCATGTCTGTGTGGTATGTGCAGGGCCCAAGAAGGAGGTCAGGCATCCTGCTTGACTCTTTATTCCCTTGAGACGGGGTCTCTCACTGAATCTAGAGCTAGGCTGGCAGCCAGAAGCCCCAGTGATCCTTCTGTCTGTGACCCTCACTGCACTGGAACTGTAGATGTGTACAGGGCCACACCTGGCTTTTTACATGAGGGCTAGGGATTCGAACTCAAGTCCTCATGCTTCGCAGCAAGTACTCCTACCCACTACTCCCTGCCCCCAGCCTAGTACTGCGTTTTTTAAAGAACGTTTTCTTGTAATCATCTAATGTTCTTTAAGCCTATCTCCCCACTCCCGCGGTGGTGCCATCTTTGAGACCCAACACGAAATGACATGTTTGAGAGCATTCAGTTTGCAAGTCATATAGCTCAGAAGGCTTATTCCTACCCAGGGCAGACTGAAATATTTGTATTTGGGTTTCAAATGTGTTCTGTGATGTGTACGCAACAGATCGGCCTTCCTAATTGCTGTGCTTGTTAACATTCAAATGAGGTTTCAATCTGGAGCCAGAATTGAGTGACAGTTGCAGAAAGTGGCCCAGAATCTTACTGAGTGATGTGGGGCAGGCAGCCTGAGGTAGAAAACTCGAGACAGACCATTCTCAGAGAAGTCGGCAGACTTGACTTTCAATACTTCCCTGACAGACACTTGGTTCAGACAGAGCTTCATGCCAGGTGTCATATGTGGGCTGCTCAGACCCCACAAAGGGGCCTCAGGTGGCAGCCATGCCCCCAGGGTGGCAGAGTCAGCCTCCAAGAGTAGACAGATTCCCGTCGATCATCTTGGATTTGTCAGTTCCTGGTTGGGATCAACCAACCTTTGGTCAGCTGACTTCCTTGGAGTGTAGAGGTGCCTGGGTTGTCTGGAGGTGGGGGCCTTGGGTGGGATTTCTGCCAGTGTTGCCTACAGTTGAAGGGAAGTGAAATGAGCAGTTTGTCCTCCACACCTACTTTGTATACGGCCGGTCCCTGCTAAGGACGTCAGCTAAGCGGATGTCAGTGATTGCCCAGGCGAGACACTTCTCCATTATGTGGCTGAGGAGCCTGAGGTCAGACAGTCACTGTTCTGCACAAGCCTGTGACAAACCTAGTACTGAGTCTGAGTTCATTGACCCCAAGCATCACGCCCTTGTCACCATGCTGTGACTGTCTGTGCTTTACTCAGCTCTGCACTTTCCACCAGCTTGCTTAGGGAGAGCTGCCTCAGGATGACCAGCGAGGCAGAGACTAGCACTGTGGGCAAAAGGAGGAACTAAAATCAGGACTGATCAGCCAAGCAGTGGGGATGCACAGCTTTTAATCCAGCACTCGGGAGGCAGAGGCAGGCAGATCTCTGTGAGTTTGAGGCCAGCCTGGTCTACAGAGCGAGTTCCAGGACAACCAAGCCTACACAGAGAAACCCTGTCTTGAAAAACTAAAACCCAAACCAACCCCCTCAACACACACACACACACACACACACACACACACACACACACACACACACGAACTGACAGACCCCAAATTGGGCAATTATTCAAAGTCTGTCCTTGGCCTTATACTCTTGATAAAGATGAGTCATGGGTTTGACCATAAGCTTCCCAAAAGCCAAGTAGATGAGACTCGCAGCTCATGAGCTAAAGACAGGGTGTGTAGAGGTAAAGCATGGCTGCTGTGTATGGGGGAAATTTACTCCCAAGATGTCCATGAAGTGGCACACAGTGCAATGCTGGCTGTGAGTTTCTGGCAGCTGCTTGCCATAGTGTGTGTGTGTGTGTGTGTGTGTGTGTGTGTGTGTGTGTGTGTGTGTGTGTGTCTCGTAGTTTCATACCTTTCCGGTTATCTGTAAGAAGAGGACGAGAGTACCACGGGCTCTGTTATTGTTCAGTGAGGGTGACTGCCGACTTCAGAGTCAGAGCAAGCACAGCCGGCAAAGCCCTGGTCGCTAGAACTACAGTAAACTCCCCATCCTTCTATGTCTGCGTGCTTCCCTCTTGGGGTACATGTTTTGTAGACAAAGTCGTCGGAAGAATTTTCCTGGTCAGCTGGCTTGAAGGGATTTCTGGGAGGAAGCAACTGTCTATCAGGACCTGAAGCCATTGAGTACCTTGACTCTGGGAGTGGCTGTCATTGTTTGTGATGTCCCAGTATACCTTCCTCATCTCTGTCCAATATGTTCCTTCCTATCCTTGGTTCAGCCAAGAGGGAGAAGACTGTCACCACTGCCCCACAGGGGTTTTGGTTTTTTTCATGGGTCTTAGGATCCAACCCAACTTCATATATGTGCTCTACCACTGAGCCACACTCCCAGCCCCTCACTGGGGGATTCTAGGCAGGGGCTCTACCACTGAGCCATACTCCCAGCCCCTCACTGGGGGATTCTAGGCAGGGGCTCTACCACTGAGCCACACCCTAAACCCTAATATGACTTTAAGGTTCGAAGCTCAGCTTTTTATTTTTGGCTTCTTTCCTTTGACTCTGAAAGTGATGCTTGGGTTCTGGGGAATTACTTTTCAAGCGACTGAAGTCACCAGTTCTGCATTCTGCTACATTTTAGGAGAGAAGCACCAAGTCATGCTACTAGACCCTCATCCTTAAGTGTGATTAGGCCATATTAGGCCGGCACACTTTCTCTGGTGGAGGACACGTCCCTTTGGGGTTTTTTTTGTGTCTTGAACTTGCCTCTTAGTCCTCATCTCTCAATGCCACTGACCCAGCCAGGTGGCACAGACCTATCAGTTGAAATCCTCATTTCAGAAGTTAGACCTCAGACCCACAAAGGAAAAGTGACTTGGCCAGGGCCCCATCCGTGAAAGTCTCGATTCAGCAAGCTCTCATCTAAACCACATTACTGAGTTTCATTTTGTCCCCATCTTACAGACTGTTAGGAAATGAAATCCCACCTTGAATTCCCAAAACTACTGATGAAATCTGAAGTGTTGTGAAATGATGAAAGAAGCCAGAAGCTAGGAAGTGAGGGCTTTGAACCCTAGCTTACAGGAAACTAATGAGAAGGAAATCTAATTCAGGCGGCCTTGGGAAACATCCCATGTGAAGAGATGAAAGTCCACTAAATTGGGCTCTAATTCTATCACCTAAATATAGATGGAGATATATTACACGTTGGCCTTTCCCACCAGGCAGTGTTGCAGACTCTAAGGAGTACCTTTGGTGTTACAGATAGGAGAGAAGCTTGTGGCAGTGGCAGCCAACCAGGGTGGAGCTTGGGCTGTATTTCCTTAGATTTTATAGTAAGAACGCATTTGTGTAGTCCAGCATGGATGGTCATGCCTGTAACCCCAGCAGTTGGAAAGCTGAGGCAAGATGATGGCCAACCTTGGCTACAGAGTACGATATGTCTCACAATCCAAAAACAAACAAACCAAAGAGTAAGCTGGCCATCTTCCAGTACTTCCACCCAGTGATAATATGGTACCTTTGGCCATTTTTTCCCTGGTGGATTTCTTGCTTTTGTCTTGCTGTTTGTTGGTTTCTAAATAATATGGCATTAATTCTTTGTGTATTTCATCTTATGCATATTCACCCAAATCCACCATTTCCCTTGTCACCATAAATATATCCTCCTACCTGGGATTGTCACTGTGGATTATCAGTTTTAATGTGACAAGAGTTTTAAGTATATGATGTGAGGTGCAGGGATCTATCTCCTGCCCCAAATTGATAGCTAATTTTCTCAATACAAGCATTATTTTGTTTGCTATTATTATTTGGCTTGGCTTTTGGGGAATTGGGTGGTCTTGTTTTTGCTATTTGTTTTGTTTGTTTGTTTTTCCTTTTTTCTGGACAGTCTTGTGTATTCCACGCTGGACTCAAACTCAGTGTGTAGCCAAGGATGACCTTGAAGTCCTGGCCTCCTGCCTCTACCTCCTGAGCTACAGGTGTGCAGCAGCACTCCAGCCCGACGGAGCATTCTTTTCAGCATTCTACCTAATGTCAAAGACCTCTGGTAAAGTCCTCGCTGTAGCACACACATACCCTGTGTTCAGTTTCCAGTTCCACAGAAATAAAACCCCCTTAATAAAAGATTCTTTAAGAATTTTTAAAAGGTGAGAAATGTGCACCAAAATATGCATATGCAAACTATTGTTTGAAAACTCAGAAAGGATTTTGAAATGATTTCCTCCCTCAGAGCTGACATTTAAAGACATGATAACCCAAAGCCTTTTTTTTTCTTCAGCTTTTGTACTGTAGACCATCCTTTTCTTTCCCTGACAAAGATTTATTTTTCTTAGTTTAAGTAAGTGTGTGTGTGTATCTGTCTGTCAGTCAGTCTATATATGAGTGCAAGTACTGACAAAAGCCAGGAGTTAGATTCCCTGAAGCTAAGGTTACAGGCAGTTGTGAGCTGCCCTGTGTGGATGCTGGGTGTGCTCTTAACCACTGAGCCATCTCTCCAGCTCCCTTTCCCTGACTCTTTTTTTTTTAGCAGCTTTTGAAGTTTCAGAGGATTTAAAATGGTGCCATAACTGCACACATTGGAAAGCTCTAATGGCTCTGTGAGTAAAATGGTTGCTGCACGAGCGTGAGGACCAGAGTTCAGTTCCCAGACCCCACACTGGAAGTGGTAGAGGCACACTTATATTCCCAGTGCCAGCTTAGTGGACACAGGATCCCTTGGGTTCACAGGCCGGCCAGCCTAGCCTAACAGGCAATTTCCAAGCCAAAGAGAGATCCTGTCTCAGAAACAACAAGCATGGACAGCAACTGCTAAAAAACCACACAAAGGATGCCCTATGACTCCATGACTGTGTACACCCATGCTCCTGCACACATAACAACACACATGTACTTGCCCGCCCCCACACACTCATGAAGTTCTAAGTCATCCTCAGCTACATAGTGAGTTTGAGACCCTTTTTAGTTACTTGGAATCCTGCACATGCATGCACATGCATGCACACACACCTCCCTTCCTTTCTCTGTAGGGGCTAATGACTAAGATGTTAAATTGAAATCTGACCTGTTTAACCTCATCACACATAGGGCAGGCAGGGTGAGTGTGGAAGTCATAAAGAGCCAACTGATAAGGTCCTAGTCAGCTCCTTGTCACTGTCTCCTCCGCCTTGGACCTGTTTTCTTCATGATCCTTGTCATGCTATCCCTTCCTGGAGGGTCTCTCACGCCCCTTCCCAGCCCTCACTGTTGGAGCTCCTGAGAGTCTTGGTGTCCTGGCATCTAGGGGTCCCGTTCTTTAGTGTCTCCAAGCCAACTTTCTCCTTCCATTCTATATTTACTTACTTAGCTTTTTAGAATACCTCCAACTTACTTACTTAGCTTTTTAGAATACCTCCAACTTGCTCTGTAGCTGTGGCTGGCCTTCCCTTCTCCTGTCTCCGTCTCCCGAATTCTAGGATTACAGGTGTTTGCCATCACATTCATCGCCTGCTAGTTTCAAACACCACCCACATGTTTGCTGCTGTTAGCCTCAGTGTTCTCCTGCCTGCTCTAGTCAACATCTGGACATGAAGAGACACCTCAAACTTCACAGGACTTAAAAAAGAAATACGATCTCTCTACCACTTTCCCTGCCACTAGCCTGGTCCTCCAGGAAATGAAGTCACTACCCACAAGCCACTCAGGTCTTACTCGGCCTGTTGTCTTCTCAGTAGCCTTCTAGCATTATGTGCCACCTCCCGACTTCATGGTTGTCATTGTCGCAATCCCTGCCACTCATGTCCTTCCTCATCCTACAGCACAGTATAACTTTTAATAGTGAAATTCAGATCTTACAGTGTCCTCCCTGTACCTCCTAATGCATTCTTGTCCCAGGCTCCATGCCACCACCATATACTAAATTTCAGAGCCCTAGCCCTAAGGCCATTCCCCGAACTTGCCAGCTTACAATCTCACTAGGGGCTTCTAGGCAAATACTCTACCACTGATCCATGCCCCAACCCCTCACTGGGGGATTCTAGGCAGGTGCTCTACCACTGAGCCATACCCCCAGCCCCTCACTGGGGGATTCTAGGCAGGTGCTCTCCCACTGAGCCACACCCCAGCCCCTCACTGGGGGATTCTAGGCAGGTGCTCTACCACTGAGCCACACCCCAGCCCCTCACTGGGGGATTCTAGGCAGGTGCTCTACCACTGAGCCATACCCCCAACCCCTCACTGGGGGATTCTAGGCAGGTGCTCTCCCACTGAGCCACACCCCAGCCCCTCACTGGGGGATTCTAGGCAGGTGCTCTACCACTGAGCCACACCCCAGCCCCTCACTAGAGGATCCTAGACAGGTGCTCTACCACTGAGCCACACCCCCAGCCCCTCACTGGGGTATTCTAGGCAGGTGCTCTATCACTGAGCCACACCCCAGCCCAGAATCGTTCTTTTTTAAATAACTATTCATGGGGTGACCATGTCCTAGAAATTAAGCTTTAAAAAAGAAAGGGAAGAAAGGGTATTTTGGAGTAAAGACTCTATAACAAATATCCAGGATAATGAACCTACAAAGAGAAAAGGTCTACTTTGGCTTACAGGTTCAAAGTTTTCAGAGACTGCTTTGTGCCTGTAGTAGTACAATGAAACATGGTTGGAGAGTCTTGTGGTGGAACAAAGCTGGCCACCTCATGACCAGGAATCAAGAGAGAAACAAGGCTCAGCATCCTATCTATCATCTCTTCAAGGCATTCACGCCCCCCTCCCCCATGACCTAAAGCCATGCCAGCTGTCCACTGTACAGTTCTCACCACTGCCCGAGAGCGCGAAGTGGGGACCAGGCCTTTAAAACGTGTGCCTGTGAAGACATTTAAGATCCAATCATAGCAAGCAATTGCACAGTGGCCCAGGCCTGTAATTCTAGCACCCAGGAGGCAGAAGCAGGAGGATTACACCATGTTCAAAGCCAGCCAGGGCTACAGAGTAAGACCCAGTCTCAAAACAAAACACAGCAAGACACTTAGCCCAGCTGCACTGCCCACCTCCCAGGCTTCCTGGTCAAGTCCTTTTACTCTGTGCCGCCCACTCTTTAGTGGCCTGGTGCTGCTGACTCTGCTTGTTGCAACAGTTCTGTGCTAACCACGGCCACCAGATTGTTTGGTACCAACTAGTGGCCTTCTTGAATTCCTTGTCAGCTAACACATATGTGTACTTTACGTGGATGAGACCTGCTTCCTAGTCTGTTAAATGTACCGGCCCATCTGGTAATGTGATGGTACATTTAAAAGCCCCAGTTTGGGTCCTGGTTCACAAAGGGCACCGTAAATACTCTAAGGTTCCCAAATTTCCTTTGCATACACTTATGTTGCTGGGGAAATGGCTGAGTGGGTAAAGTGCTTGCTACCAAAGCATGAGGACCTGGGTTCTGACTCTGGCACCCATGTAAAAGCACAAATGGTCAGCCCTGAAAACATATACATGCAAGTAACATTGTACAGACTGATCACGTTCTGTTTACATATGCAGTAGTGTATACTTGAGAGACGGTAGTTAAAAAGAGGCCCTGAATTTGAATGAGAGCAAGGAGTGGGGTACATGGGAGGTGCTAGAGGGAAAGGGAAGGGGGAATAATGTAATTATTGTTCAAAATTTGTAATTACAAAAGATGAAAATAATCTAGACGGCAATTTGAAAAAAAATCAAAAGCTGAACATTGCTGCGTGTACCTATAACCAGTGCTGGGGAGGTGGACAGGAGGATCCTTGAGGTTTGCTGGCCAGACAGTCTGCCTGATCAGAGCTCCAAGTTCAGTTATTTTGTCTCCAGAAATAAGGTGGGCAATAACTAAGGAAGATGGTTCGTGTTGACCTCTGTCCACCACACAAATGTGCACACACACACACACACACACACACACACACACACACACGGCCACTGCCTTCAAGAACCTGCTTTGAGTTTCTTATCCTGCTGTTTTTACATAATAGCTTAAGAAATGCACTTCCCTGACGACATCCCTTATGACACAGGCCCAGACGAGCAATGGGGAGGTGGTTTGAGCCTGGGAAAGCTAGATGTCAGTTGAAATCGCTGCAGCTAGTGGTTGGTGCCTGCCAAGGCTGCTCATAAAACCAGTGTGTTCTAGGGACAGAATGAACCCCCGAGAAAATAAAAACACACAAGTTGAAATCTATTTGAATATGAGGACGCTGCACATAGCCTCCCAATGTATCCAGATCACATCCATCTTAATTTTATTATATATTAAAGTTTCGAACTTTTCAAATAACGCCATTTTCGTTGTTTTAGAGTGGCTGAGAATTATAGAGCTATTTGGCATGGCTGTCAGGCAAGGATTCCTGCCATTTATTGGGGCCCTGGTTTTATTTAATAGCCAGATGAATGGAACAGTTAATAAAAGAAATATTGCTTTATTCCCTGACATTTATGTCCTTGGTTTCCAATAAAGAATTGAAATTATGAATAGTTGATGGTTTAAATTGATGTTTTATGTTGAACGCTAGCTATAATTTGCCCTCTGAGGATTGTAATACCACGAAACAGATGGTTTTTCACAGTAACAAATTGCTATGTGTATACAGTCCATAGCCATGGCTTTCAGATACATTCACCTTCAGTCCTACGCTGACCTGCTTCTGCAAGACAGTGAGACACACAGCTCCTCCAGGAAAGAGTCATGCCCAGGGGGGATGCAGCCAGACTCTAGGGGTCCTACAAGATTACGGTTGAGGTCAGAAGTGGAGGCAGGGCGTGTGTTTGTCAGCCTTTACCTAAATACAGCCTGTATCTGCTAGGGGGCCCTGTCAGGAGCCACATTCTGTTCAAGGTCATGGGAGCAGGTATGAGATGGGGCTCAATGATTCCACCCACCCACCCTGAGACTCCGCATCCTTTTAGGGTAGGCAGAAGAACACAGGCGGGCGTTGATATACTTTGTGGGTGAACTGTAGTGGGCAGCTTGTGAACCCTGGAGCCAAGTGACTGGGGAAAGCAGCCTTTGGGGAGTTTTCCGAACACTCTTGCCTCAGTTTCTGGGCCCATAAATGTGGGTAACAGAAACTTCCTCCTTGTTCTGACAAACAAACGAGATAGTCCCCAGCAGATAATTTGGAGCTTAGTACCGGGCCAGGTAGTGCTTAGAAGGAGTAACTGAAACTGCACGGAGGGTATGGCTCCTTTGGTAGAGCATGTGCGGAGCCTGTAGCAAGCACTGGGGTTTAACCCAGCACTGCATAAACCAATCAGATGTGAGGCCAGCACTCAGGAGCCGGATGCAGGAGGACCAGGAGTTCTAGGTCACCTGACATAGCGAGTTTGAAGTTAGCTAGGAAACATAGATACTAACTAGAGAGGAGAGGGAGAGAGGGCGTTTTATCTAAGAGTTTGTTCTTGAGACACTTAGCCAAGGAGACTAAATAAGAACACTATCCAAGTAAGTGCTGGGTAGTTAGTAAATAAAGAAGCTGTCCATTGCATGCCTCACCTAACAGAGCAAGCAGCAGTTCATCTCCTGGACTGGATCCTTCCCCGACTCCTAAGAAGGCAAGGGCAAGGCCTTGTCCAGGCCTGCCGGAGCCATCCTTAGCAACCCCAAGCCCCACCCTCACTGTGCTCAGTGGCTTCCATAGGGACCTGAGGATGAGCTGTGAGCCCAGCCTCCCTTGCAGGGCCAAGGAACATGGCTTTTGCCTCTAGCACAGAGCCCAGTTGGTGCTGATTGGAGTTGAGAGGAAGCTGCCTAGAGGGTCACCAAGGTGACACAAGAACGGACCTTAACTCTGGGCTCTGCTTGATCAGAGACTTTCTGGAGCCTTGCCCTTTGGTAACTGAGGCTGCTGAACTAGCATGTACACTCTCTGATACCCCACACAGCCTTCAGTCTCTATCTCTTTCCGGGAGCCACAGCAGCGTGGCACCAGCCTGTTCTGTGGCTCACTGGCCTCCACACACTAACAAGTCCAAGTCTGGGCTCCCCATGCATCATCCTTTCTGGGCCTCTACCACTACAGTGCAGAACTCTAGCTCTCTCCTAGTCGAGTGACATGCCTGTATGGGATGCAGAGACCAGTGGTGACAATGGGGACAGACACATTCAAACTGTTTACCCAGCGGGGAGTATGTGGCACGTAAGTAGAAGGGTTTGTTGAGGTAGCTGACAGCAGGCTGAAAAAGGCTCTTTTGACCTAACTGTGTGGAGGGATGCTTGTTTACTAGTCAACAGAGTGTAGACATTTTGTGAACACTTTTATTGGCCATAGCGACAATCAGGTTCTTTCGTGGACAGTATAGGCTGTAATAATCCAAGAATGGGCTTGTTTGAAGTCTGTTGCAGATTAGAATCAGGTTTCAAAGGTAATTATAAACAAATTCAGGATGAGGATATAGCTCCACTGGTAGAGCAATTGCCTAACACACCACAAAGTCCTGGGTTCCATCTCCAACACCACATGCATGTGGCACACACTTCTAGTCCCAGCATTTGGGAGGTGAAAGCAGAAAGATTCGTAGTTCAAGGTCATCCTCAGCTACATAGTTAATTTGAGTCCTGAACTACATGAGACTCTATTAAGAGAGATGGAGATGAGAAAGAGTTAGAGACTGTTGGGGGCCTTGGTCCTGACTGCCTTAGACTTAAATGGATCAAGAATCCAGGAGTCCCGCTTTCCCTCCTGTGGTTAGTGAGGACCACTTGGCCGTATCCTCCAGTAATTATTCTGCATCCCTGAACTCTTTGCACCTGCCAGTGCTAACAGTGGATCCAGAGGTCAAATGCTCAGGGGGCCTGAGAAAGGTGGCAGTTTTACATGATGAAACCGTCATGTGTGAGGGCTCTGCAATTCTCTCCTCCAACACGCGTTTTTAAATCCTGTGCTGTGTGACCCTCTGCTGAGACATGAACACAGCACTGTGGATGCAAGTGGCTTGTCAGACACCAAGTGCAGCCAGCTCAGGTAGCACGGATCCCCGCCCCACCCCGGGACAGAAGGGGAGCCTTCCCTCTAGTGACCCTTGAGGTATGGCTCTTACATCATCATGACACTGTACAGGAAGGAACGAATGAAGGAAGGACTGACTTGTGTATGTTTGTCATCCTAGGCCTTGTACAGGGAGATGAGAGGCAGGGACAGGAGAGTCACCGGGAGCTCCAGGGAGGCTGGCTAGCCTGAGTGTGCAGCAGTGAACAAGAAAGACCCCACCTTGCCGGGTGGTGGTGGCGCACACCTTTAATCCCAGCATTCAGGAGGCAGAGCCAGGCAGATCTCTGTGAGTTCGAGGCCAGCCTAGGCTACAGAGCGAGATCCAGGACAGACACCAAAACTACACACAGAAACTCTGTCTCTAAAAACCAAAAAAGAAAGAAAGACCCATCTCAAAGGAGGTAGAAGGTGAGGGCTGACATCTGAGGTTGTCTTCCCACCTCTACATGCATGCTATGGCATGTCATACTTGCACTTACACAAACATGTACATGCACGTGTGTGCACACACACACAAATTACATAATAACAATGACGAAAAAGACATTTATGGGTTCTTCCTACCCACTTGCATTGTTGAAGTGTTCTAGAATATCAACTAGAATGTTGTGCCTAGGAAAGCCAGGCCCAGAGCAGGCACTGAGGCCTTAAAGAATTTCAGCAAGTCTCTGGTTGACCAAGTTTTGCTAGAATTCAGAGCTTCATAGAACATCAATTACACTTTTAAGCCAGTATTTTTGTTTATTTTAAAAATACTACTTGACTCATCTGGAGTCTGTCCTGTGGGCTAAGTGACTTCTCTTTTGAGATTTGTAGTACGTGGCAGGTAAGTGTGGCTGTGGTTAGTCATGGAGGGCTGGCAAGGGAGGAGGCCTGGGTGTCAGGGCCCGTGGCCAGAGCCCTTACACGAGCTGCTCGAAGCTCAGGTGGAAACGAGGTCATGGTTGAGCCAGCCCCAGCGTCCCGGGCCCACTGAAGTGCACATCTGTTCCACGTGTCACCTGAGGACACTCTTCTGCCACAAAGACTGCAAAGCGTTTCAAAGCACACCCTTGATCCTGACCGTGTGTGTGTGTGTGTGTGTGTGTGTCCATATCTTTCTCTATCACTTACTTTTCTCTAGTATATGTATGTATTTATTTATGGGGAGGGAGCATGCATGCCTGGGCAAGCATTTGGCGGTTAAAGGACGACTTGGGGGAATTGGTTCTCTCCTTCCACCATGTGGTTTCTAAGGATTAAACTCGGGTTGTCAGGCTTGGCAGCAAGTACCTTTACCTGGTCAGCCATCTTGCTAGCCCTCCACCTTATTTCTGAGACAGGGTCCCCCTGAAACTGGAACATGTTGATTCAGATAGACTGGCTATCCAGCAAGCCCCAGAGGTCCTCCTGTCCCATTCCCCTGTGCTGTGATAACAGACAGGGGCCACCACACCCAGCTTTTATGAGGGCTTTACTTAGCTTCTCCTGCTTGTGCATTGAACCATCTCCCCAGCCTTAAACTGGCCTTTGGTTTTGATGAGAGTTTAAGAGGCTCCGATCCACACCGGTTGAGTCCACAGTGTGCTCTAACTGCACATACCTGCCGAAGGCTAGCTGAGTTCCGGGGCTTGTGACCATCCTGGTTGAGCATTCGGTGCCCAGAAGAAGAGTCAGTGCCTGTTTGTTAGATGTAGGAAATATTGCTTTCTTTCTTGGCCATATGGTACAGGGGGGACAGTGACTTAGACCTTAGTGATACAGTGCTAAACCCAGATACCAATGATCAAAACCAGATTCATCCAGCTCTTTTCTGGAAGAAAATATACCAAACTGTTAATGTGGGTTAAACTTCTTAGGATTTAAGGGCCCCCTCCTTTTTTTTTTTTTTTTTAAATTTGAGGGACTTTTTGGTTCATGGTAATTAAAAAGTCTTGTGTGTATATATGTACATATGCATTCATATGTATGAGTGCCATAGCACATGTGTGAAGGTCAGAGAATAGCCTCAGGTGCCGATCCTTTCCTTTCGACTTAGTTCTTTTTGAGTCGAGTTCTCTTTTGTTGCTCTGAGTGGCCTCCTTGCTTCCTCAGATTCTACTGTCTTGGCCTTCCCTGGACAGTGCTGGTACTGCAGATGCGTGTGCTACGGGGTCTGGGTCCTAACTCAGGTTGTCGGGCTTGCTCAGCAAGGCATTCCGCACTGAGCAGTCTCTCCAGCCCACCCAGTTCATGGTAGTTTTGCACCGTTCGAGAACAGTGAACACTGAGCAAATTCAGTATCTGCAGCTGCTTTCTCCTCACATTCAGCCCACAGTAGACCAGCCATGCTGGGGAAGAAGAAATCCTGAAAGTGTCAGAAAGTAAGGCATGAGTGTCCAGAGTGCAGCTGTTCCATTGAATCCGTGTGAAAAAGAAGTGTGACGGCACCGATTAGGTCATCTAGAGATACTCGGAAATCATATATAAACACTGTGTCATTTTATAGTAGACTTGAGCAGTGTTAGACTTGAGCATCCTTTGGGGTACCTATGGCCTTGTGCTACCTAAATACCAAGAGATAACCAGAGGGTTTTGTGGGGGGAGTGTGGGCGTGTGCGCGGACAACCTTAGGTATCACCTTCCTCAAATGCTCTTTGTTTTTAGAGACCCGGTCAGACACTGGCCTGGAACTCACTGCTCAGTGAGCCCCAAGGATCCTCCTGTGTCTACCTCCCTAATGTTGATAGTATAAGCACGTGCTACTACACCCTGCTTATTTATCTGAGTCTTGGGGATCAAACTTGGTTCATCATGCTTCCACAACAAGCACTTACCACTGACCTATTATACCAACCCAAGTCCCTTCAGATTCAGGGAGCTTTTGACCGAAGGAATGCCATGGCTGCCACCAGCTCTGGAGTAAGCAGCTGAGTAGTCTAGGGAAGAGGCTTCACCTTTTGGCCTCAGCTTTGCCTTTATTTAAAGAAAGCCTTGTTCCTTAATTTTGTTTTTGGTGATGGGTCCCAAGAATGCAGTTGTAAGCAGACAGTGAAGCTGGCCTGTGGAGAGAGCAGGGCTCATTTTTTTGGGGGTGGTCCTGAGCTCCCAAGGGGTGCGTTTGCCTCTCCAGTCCTAGTAGATCAGGAACTAACGGCAGCAGTGCAGTTGCTGAGTGTATCCTGAACAGCCTTGCAGACTAGCGAGCACTCCTCCCTCCCCGCTGTGTGGCCCGCACTAGTCTCATTGCCTCTCTGAGCAGTTTGGACTGTCTGGTGTTCTCCGGACTCTCGCCCGCTCCCCTACTCCTGCCCGCCTGCCCGCGGCCTCTATTCCCTCACCGTGTCTGGCAGTGCAGTCAGTCACCCTCACGCTCACCTTGAATCACTTGCTTTCTGCAAAAATACAGTCCTTCCTGGGCATCTGTTGTCCCCTCCAGCTTCCCCATCATTACAGTACTCCTGTGAGTGCAGCCCTGAGTCTCTCCTCCTCCTCCTCTGCCCCCCACCCCCACCCCGCTGCTATTGTTTTCTTGGCCAGCTTGGCACACACCTCCTGGTAACCAGGACAAGCCAGTTTCTCTGCCAGGCACCTGTATTCGGACTGGGCTGAAGGCTTGGGCTCCCTCTGTTGCCGCCTTCAGGAACCTGCCTGATACCTCTCTTCCAAGTGACTTTTTTTTAAAAGGCCTTGGTTTCCTTTTGAGAGGGCCTTGGAGAACTTAGAGTCAGACTGTGGATGGTTATGGGGAATTGTTGGGGTTGGCGGTCTGGCTCTCTCCACCCCAGCTCTGCTCAATTCACTTTGGTTGCTTGGGCCATTCAACCTTGCAGCAGCGTCCCTCCATTTCCTTATGGCTTGCTTCTTCCTGCCACATGGACTCCGTACAAAGAAAGTTCTTTACATAAACCTGGGGGCCTGTTAAAAAGCACACATGGTATATACCCCAAGTAGGGGACTGGGGAGACCATACGAAGTTCAGGGTATCTTTCCCAGCACAAGACACACTCCCAAGTCATGGCTTTGCCAGGATTTCTTGAAAAGCACCTGTCACCCTTGTCCTTCATTTCCACCCCTGGGATTTGTAGGGCTTCTGGAAGGAGGAAAAGGGAGCCATCGGCCTCATGAAGTTGAGTCCACCATTGGCACAAAAGATAGGTTCTTTGGAACCAGGACAGTAACCTCAGCCTCGCATGCTCCACCAAGTGTGGACTGGGCCCAAGGCTGGCTTCCCGAGGCACACTAGGGACCAGTCAGGAAGCCGTTTCCTCCTGCTGACTGCTAGGGTCCGGCTTTCTTCTCCCCTCTCCAACAGTGCAGACTTGTGTCAAGGACATGAGAGAGGAGCTGCTGACCTCCCAGGTTCACGGCTGGCCTTTGAAGTATGTTTCCTCTGGGGCTCCAGGCCTCACTGCTGAGGATGCCCGGAAAAGGTCTGTAAGCCTCCACCAGCCACGAATCCGGCCTCACCCTGCGTCCCTGGACAGAGCATCTGCTGGCCTTCCTCCAGCACACAAGGCCAGGCACTCTGGTGGTGGAGGCTCTAGAAGAGGCGGCCTCCAGAGTCTGCTCTTCACCCAGCTTGTGCTTCCTCCTGCATGAGAACATCTGTTTTCACTTCTGCTAGGCAGAAGCCTGCTCCTTTCAACGTAGACTGCAAGTGCCGAGAAACTGCCTGAACTCTCAATTCCCTGGCAAACATGCCTCCTGCATTTACTTCAGCCACATCTGGGAAGCAGAATTGTCCCTGCTCCAGACAGAGCACCCTTCCGGCAGGGGTGGGAACAGGTTTTCTGCTGTGCTGAAGCTGGTGACAAATGGACAGAGTGTGACCTGTTGGTCGGCAGCAGGGCCACTTGTGGTCCAGTTGCCGCTGAGATTAAACTTTCCCCAGGTGACCCACACAGCACATGAAGAGTGACAGGCAGCCTGCTTCAAGATTATAACAACTGTGTGGAACTGGTCTGGTTTGGAGTTTTCAGGCTCTACAAGAAAATGAAACCTTTTGTGCCAACTCGGGGCCTGCTGGTTGTGTGAGTGGTGGACGCTTGCACGCGTGTGCGTGCCAGTGCACGTGTGTTGTGGAGCGTTCCTATTTTGAGCTGTTTGGGAAAGCAGCTGCCCTGAATTGAGGCGCATGTGTCTTCAGCTTGTTTCCCGATGTTAGCACTAAAATAGAACCCGGCCTCTGTCGGCAGTGGCTCTCCCGGGCAGCTTGTCAGCAAAAGCACTTCCAAGTGTTTCCCCAGTTGGTGCCTTTGACGGAGAGTGCCTTCTTTCTTCTTTAATTCATTCTGTTTGCTGGGCCGGTGATGGAACCCAGGGTCTTGTGCATGCTAGGCAAGTGCTCTATAGCCCAGCCACGCCCCCAGCATTTTATCACTCTGTAGCCCAAGATAGCATTGAACTAGCAGCCTCCTGGGTGCTAGGATTATGCGTATATGTCCCACTTGACTAGGAATAATTTCCTCATGCCTAGACTCACCATGCCTTAACCACCATCACAGGTAGCTTCAAGTCTTCTGAAAATGATTAGGCTACCCACCCACAGTCTAGACCTGGGAGTTGGCAGTGACCTTCAGCTTGGCCCTTGCCTGAGCTTTAGCTAACCGCTAAGCTGTCTGGCCTTCCTCTCCAGCCTGAACACAATCATGTTTAATGTTGTGTTCTTTGCCTTTTAACTGAGTCTCTCTTGTTTATTTAGCTGTGAGTGAGGGGCAAGAGTGGGAGTGGAAATGATCCCTCTCCACCCTTTAGATCACTCAATAAACACTTCCATCAAGTGAGTCCTAAAAGTCCTAGGAATGTCAACTTTGGGGTGGCCGGACCTCACTGGGGTTCTCTGTCCTGTAAAGCAGTTGTCTTGGGTGATGAACAACTCTATGCTAGGTGCTCTGAATTCCAAGAGAAAGTTTCTTCTGCCTGGAGGAGGGATTGGCTTCAGCCCAGGATTTTGTGTCCCCGCCTTGCATGGGCTCCTGAAATTGCCTTGCTGTGCTGTCTGTGTCTTGTCCTCCCTGCAGAACACCCCCTTCAAGGTCCAGGACCAGCCAGGTGTGGTAGCATTACAGTAATCCCAGCACACAGAGGCTAAGGCAGGAGGACTGTTAAGTCTGACGCCGGCCTGCCTATATGACAAGAAAAAAATAGAAGAATGGGGGGGGGGGTTGTGAGGGTTAATTAACTTCTTGGCTGTATGCATGCAAGGCACACAGCAGATACTCACAAGTGCATTCCTGACACTCACTGCAGCCTTACTCAAAGCAGCAAGACTCACCCTGGCCCAAGTTGCTTCCCTACTAATTAACCACTTGCACTGAAATGGTAGTGAGACTTGAGAGCCATGATTCTAGCTCTAGTTTTGTCATTGGATAATGTGCTTGTAATCACAGCATCGAGGAGGAGGAGGAGGAGGAGGAGGAGGAGGAGGAGGAGGAGGAGAAGGCCAGTAAATTTCTGGGGCTCACTGGCAGCCAACACAGTTGAATTGGAAAGTTCCAAGCCAATGAGACACTGCCCCCAAAAATAATGTATATAGCACTTACAAACATCACCTTGTGGAGCTCTGGCCCACACACACATGTGCACACATGCACATAAACATGTACACAGATACACATATACACACACAGAAAAACAAGAAAGCTCTTTGGTTGGGATGGTTTTTCCATACAGACTGGAGTGCAGATTTCCTGGGTTCATTTTCAGCCTGAGTTTGACATCTTCCTCCACCCTGCAGACGGGTTTAGTGAGGGAGAGCTGGAACTGGCCTAACTGAGGTGCCCCTGACCCGTAGATGAGACAGGGTCACGGGGCACAGAGCAGAACGCCCAGTCGCATCTTGGCGGTTGGGCAGATTTCTGCCCTGTTGCCCCATGTGCTATATGTCTTGGACTGAGATAGGATGTCAAGTTGCAACGTTTATGAGAAGAGAGAGTAGATGTTGGTGATAAACAGGCTCATAAACGAGCAGGAATAAATTTTTATTCCAGAAGCATTCTGAGCTTTCCCAGACACATTCTGGTCCAGGTCTCACTGGACATTCACAGCAGCCTCTCAGTCTGCGAAGTCTGGGGTGGGGACTCACTGGGGTGAGGGTTATACCTTTTCAGTTCACTCAAGATCATGGTGGGCTTCTGACACTCACAGGACACACACGTGCCTGGGTTCCAAAACCTGGTTCACCACACGGCTAAGGCGAATCCTTCTCACAAGTGGGAGAGGGTGGGACAAGCAGAAAGGATAGGTCAGAGGTCCACACTTGTGTGTGTGACTGGTGCTAGTGACTGAACCTGACACACTCACTGGGGACTCTGGGTCAGTGGTCAACTCTAAGCTAGCTTCTTAAGCGTCCGTCCTTCCTTCCTTCCTTCCTTCCTTCCTTCCTTCCTTCCTTCCTTCCTTCCTTCCTTCCTTCCCTCCCTCCCTCCCTCCCTCCCTCCCTCCCTCCCTCCCTCCCTCCCCCTCCCCTCTCCTCCCCTCCCCTCCCCTCCCCTCCCCCCTCCCCCTCCCCCTCCCCCTCCCCTCCCCCTCCCCTCCCCTCCCCTCCCCTCCCCTCCCCTCTCCTCTCCTCTCCTCTCCTCTCCTCTCCTCTCCTCTCCTCTTCTCTTCTCTTTTTAAAGACAGGGTCTCATCAAGCTGCCCAGGCTGGCCTTGAACCTCTACTCTTGCAGCCTCAGTCTCCCAAGTAGCTGGGATGACAGGCCCAGTACTACCACAGGCCTGACCACAAACTTTCTCTTGAAGGGTATGGCATTAAATATTTTAGACCTGGCTGGGCAAAAGGCAAAATCAGGATATTATGTAGTCACTTACATAACCATTTTAAATGTAACCATTTAAAAGTGTAAAAACCATTCTTAGCTCACCGACCATAAAAATACCAGGAGCCAGCTGGATTTAGCTGGCTAGCTGGAGCTTGCCGACCCAGGGTGGACCATCTCCTGTTAGCTACTGAGCACAGTTCTCCAGATCCGCTCTCCCTCCCTCAAATCCTTCCTTCCCCTGCTGCTGGGGGCTTCTAAGCGAGCACCTGTGAGTCAGTGGACTTAAACCCTGTCACAGGCGTGCTCGTGTTCAACAGAGTCAGAAGAGCCTTCCTGAATGGCCATGCCTGAGTCTCACAATCACCTCCTTACCCTCTCGGAGCCGCTGCTGTTCTGACTCTCACGGCTGCACTACCTGTGTTTGTATGTGACTCTGGACAGGGCCTCAAGCCTCTGTCTGTGCTTCTGGCCAGAGTCCTGATCTTACAGCAGGCTCTGGACAGGGCCTCACCACCTTGGTGACTGTCCTTTATCACTTAGTCCATGCCTAGATTCCTTGAGCAGTGTTCTCTCAGGCCAGCTCAACCGCTGGATCCCTGTTGATAGGGTTTTTAATTTTACATTTATTTAGTGTGTACATGCATGAACATGTGTAGGTATGGATGCCGTGGTGTCTGTGTGGCGATCAGAGGACAGTTTGCAGGAAGGAGCTGGTTCTACCTTTCCACTATGTGGGGTCCTTTGGATCCAGCTCAGTGGTCAGGCTTGTCAGCACTCCCCTTTACCTGTCGAGCCTTTTAGTTACCCTGCATTTTTCTTTCTTTCTTTCTTTCTTTCTTTCTTTCTTTCTTTCTTTCTTTCTTTCTTTCTTTCTTTCTTTCTTTCTTTTTTTTTTTTTTTGGTTTTTTCGAGACAGGGTTTCTCTGTGTAGCTTTGCGCCTTTCCTGGGACTCACTTGGTAGCCCAGGCTGGCCTCGAACTCACAGAGATCCACCTGGCTCTGCCTCCCGAGTGCTGGGATTAAAGGCGTGCGCCACCACCGCCCGGCGCATTTTTCTTATATGCACCTCACTTTGCCCCTTTTTGGGGTCTTCTTTCTAGATTCCCTCCCTTTCTGCTCAACCTCTGTGTCCATACCTTCCTTGGCTCCATTCCTATCCCTTTCCTGGATCATACATCTGCCCTGCACTTTCCTTCTGGGTTGGTTTGTTTGGGTCTCATCCTTTCCTTATCTGCCATCTACGCACATTATCCTGTCTGTGTGAACCAAGTACATCGTGACAAGGTAGCTAGGGGACTAGTGCTTAGCGCCTGCCGATGACTGGCGTCTTACCAGGACCCTTCCTCTCCCTCATTTCTCTGGAGTAGTACAGGCAGAACAAACACTTTGCATTTAGCAGCCTGTAATTCCAGCACGTGTGGGTGGAGGCCAGAGGATCAAGAGTTCAAGGACACCATCATCTGCCTAGAGAGTTTGAGACCCACCTAGACTACATGAGACCCCAACTCCAAAAACGAAAAAAAAAGGCAATTGTAAGAAAGTGTCTTTTTTAGAGGATAGACCCTGTCCTGGTTGTGTGCTTCCTAGTGGGCAAATGGGACTTTTAATAGCTCTTCAAGAGTTGCCCTGGTCCTGATCACTCGTTCAGGCTCACCATGCCTGAGGTCCAAAGGGAGCATCTGGGGACAGAAAGGAGGAGGTCCAGGGAGTCGGTGACACACGTGTCCTGACCTGAAAGGCTTGGCCTGTCTAGGCATCTCTAGTACCTCCAGAAGAACACAGCTTAGAAGACAGCGGGGCGCCAGCAGGTCTCGGGGTGGCACCCTATCCAGATAGCTTAGGGTAGAAGGCATCGGGTCCCCAAACCCCACATGTCCCATGGGCAGACTGATGGTAAATCTGCACTTGGTGATCCTTGTTGGTGCTGGCATGTGTATGCTGCTATCAGACTTCTGTAGGATGTGGTCAGACCTTAACCCCTTGCTAAACCTGGCACACTTACCAGAACAACCCTTCAGGATGTGTCCTGAAGGCTCCACAGGGCAGCAACTCAGTTACTGGGAGGCTTAGGAAATAGAACTGTGAGAACAGGGAGCTGCTGAGCACCATTGGAAGTACAACCAATCAAGTGAGTCAAGCCTTAGTGTGTTCGTGCATGTGCTCACTGGTGGGTGTGCACATGTATGGGCAGAGGTCAGAGGTCACTTTAGGTGTCTTTCCCCAGGTACCTTCTATCTTTCGTTTAAGACAAAGCTCCTCATTGACCTGCAGGTTTCAGCTTAGCTGTCCACAATGCTCCGCTTTTGATATGTGTTCTGGGGATTGAACTCAGGTTCTCCCTCTTGGAAGGCAAGTGCTTTACTGGTTGATCCATCTCCCCACCCACCAGGCCTCTTGAACCCCAAGTTCTGCATATCTCCTTTTCTCCTCCAGGTAGTCTTCCCTGCTTCTTCACACTAAGGCTGCCTGGTAGAGAGTTTTGGCCCACTAGCTAGCACTTCTTCCTGTATATCTCTACAAATTTGAATGTTCTGGGCCTGAGGAGATAGGCCAGCTGGTAAGAGTGCTCACTGTATAAGCATGTGACCTGAGTTTAATCTCCAGCACCCATTAAAAAAAAAAGTGTGCAGACGTCTGGCATCTGGAGGTCAGAGGGCAGCTTGCAGAAGTTACCTCTCTCTCTGCCCTGGAGTCCCAGGGCCTGAGCTCGGGCAGGTAGGTTTGCTGCAAGCACTGGGACCTGTAGCGCCATCTCTCTGCTCTCCCCGCTTTTTGAGACAAGGTCTCATGTACTCCAGATGGGCCTCAACGTCACTGTGTACCTCAAGGTGATCTTGAACTTCAGATCTTCCCGCCTCTCTCCTGCTTGCTGAGGACACAGGCGTGTGCTACCATGCCCAGTTTATGGGTGCTGGGGATGAGCCTGTAAGAACTCCTCTAGCAGTGCTACTCCCCCAGCCCCGAAATGCCCTTGCATTATCCCCTGGAAAGCCTGTCAGAAAAGCCCTCGGTGTTGTGATTGGAAGCTGGGATGGAGCATATAGAGCTGGGGGTGGGGAGCAGGAAGGAGAGAGTGACTGGAATCTCAGGTGAGGGTCCTGGTGACACTCCTCCCACTCCGTGGGACAGGGTCTCATGTAGCCCCAGTTGGCCAGAAACTGGTTAAGTCCAAGGATGACCTTGACCTCTTGCATTCCCTACTTCTCCCTCTGAAGTGTTGGGATTACAGTCCTGTAAGCCAGTTTTTGTGGTGCTGGGGATCCAACCTGAACCTCCTGCACTCTAGGCAAGCACTAGAAGGAGAAGGCGAGACTGACGAGCCCTCTCTGCTCTGTCTTCTTTGGTTGAACTCCCGGGAGGCACAGTTGGGAGGCACGAAGTGTCACCACCGAGCTACACTCCAGCTCAGGATGCCCAGGCTTGTGAGAGTCTCGGGAGTGTGCAATCTTAGCTGCTCTGATTGCAAGGTAGAAATGGCCACATCATAACTAGAGAGCAGTATTCTTCAGCATTGTAGCTGACCTCCAACTCATGATCCTCCTGTGTCAGCCTCCCGAGTGCTGGGATGACAAGTATGAACCACCATGCTAACTAAACCCTAGTTCCTTTTTAAAAAACACGAGTCTCGGGGAAGCCTAGGTGGACGTAAATAGCTTCACCTCCGAGTAGATGTCTGGATGCTCAGGGCCTGGACTTCTGTATCTCCTGCTGTCAATAGTTGCTTTTCCTAGGTCTTTGTAGCCTTTAAAGGTTGTAGCTAAGGATTTTCCATTTGCTACATGGAGACCATGAAAATGGAAGGAGAAGGCGAGACTGACGAGCCCCCTCTGCTCTGTCTTCTTGGCTTGAACTCCCGGGAGGCACACTTGGGAGGCACGAAGTGTCAGCTGTTGGCCATCCCGAGAATGGGTGTCTGTTCTCCCATCTGCGGGAAGTTGGAGATAGGCCTAAGGAAGGTTTTCTTTGCTTGTCTGTAGGTTTGATTCCATAGTCATTTATTGATTGAATCCATGAATGGAACATTTTCTTAGATAATTCTCTCTTAATTTTTTTTTTTTTTTTTTTTAGATTGGTTGATTGGTTTGGGGGGGGGGGGACGTGTGTTTAGTTTTGAGTTGGGTTTTGTTTTGTTACTCAGACAGGAACTCAAGCATCCTAGTCTGGCTTCTACTCTTTAGCAGAGGGCGATCTTGAACTCTCAGTCCCCCTGCCTCTACCTTCCCAGTGCTAGGATTATAGATGTTTGCCCTGTGTTAGGTTTATGAACACAGGACTTCATCATGCCAGGCAAGCACTCTCCCAGCTGAGCGACATCTTTAGCCCTTACCCAGATAATTCTGCCAGCCTGTAGGAACCTGAAAACATTTTGTTATTTAAGTAGGGAATAGGTCAAAAATAATCCCTACCAACCACAATTTTTCAAACTATTCCTGAGTATGTGATAAAAACACTGGGGCGGGGGGCACTGCTCAGGTGGAATTGTTTCTGAAGCCTTACTACCCCGTGCAAGTCTCCTTTGATGTCGCTGGAATGTAAACAGTTAGCCTTGGACTTTGACCTTATTCAAACACTTAGCCGTGTACACATTTTGCAGCCCAGGGTGATAGATAGTTCTAGGTCCTGTGGTTAGGTGCACAGTCTTACATACCAGGCTGCAGATCGAGACATTCTGAAGAGAGAGGATAAGGTGTGGAAATTACTGAAGCCCCACTGAATGATGGTTGGAGATAAGTAGATCTATATTAGCCGTATATGGTAATAACAGCAAAGTCTGGGCAGCTGCTTTTGACATCTGTGAACTTCTGGATGACTCAGCCAGCCAGTCAGGCGGCTCTGGACAGCAGACTGAAGCCTTCCACTGAGTTTCCTTGCTAAGCTCTTTGACTGTACAGATGCCAGGCTGGGTAGTCAAGAGGAATTCCTAAAGTATTTATTTGATTGTTTTTCTTAAATTGTGGGGTGTTTTGTTTTGTTTTTTTCTTTTTGAGCCAGTTTCTCTAGATAGCCCAGGCTTGCCTAGAATCATGATCCTCCTGACTCAACCTCCCAAGATCTGGGATTATAGACATGCACTACCACATCCTGCCTTCAGAAGTATTTTAAAGCCATTTTCTCTGTTGAGTATTACACTTTTTCTTAACGCTTTTAAATGGCTCTTTCTGTAGTTGACAGCCCCTCCATGCCTTCAAGTTCTATATATATATATATATTATAGTTGGATATGGATTAAAAATAGAGGGAAATTCTCATCTATATTGAATGTGCAAAAATTATTAATTTGTTTGCTGTGCTTATTCCTGAAATGATCCAATATAACAGCTAGAAACATAACATTGCAGTCATGTAGAGATGATTCAGGGCTGGGGCCGGTGGACAGCTATAGAACACTGTCCTAGACTCTCTCAGTGAAAGGCTGGGAGCATGGCTCAGTGGTGGAGCACTTGTCTATAGGTCCCTGAGTTCTATAGGTCCCCCAAAACCTTAACAAAAGAGAAATTAAAATAGGTTCACAAATGCTCTGTGTGGCTATGTACAAGTCGGTTCTGTGTCAGTACTATGTCATTTTATGTAAGGAACTCCAGCATCCACGGATGTTGTGTCAGATGGGTACAGGGTTGAAGCCAATCCCGTGTGGATGATGAGAGGTAACTACTCTTGGAGCACTGCAGACTAGTGAATAGTGAAAAGTCAGTGGATCAGAAAACTTGGAGATTGAACATTAGAATGTTCTAGAGTGTGCCTTTTCTCTCCGCCCTTGCCTATCATGGTAAAACTCAGCTCCCTAGTCTGGAAGGGTTTCTCTGGGGATACCTATTGGATAACACTGGATGGAACTGAGGAGCAGATTCTTGGATGTCCCAAAAGGGACCTTCTTGGATAGAATGAAGTTGAGTTCTTCTTAGCAGCATGTAGCACTCAGGGTGAGGACTGGAGTCAGGATGCTTCACTCGGCCCTGAAGATTTTGTTTTCCCTCCCATGTTAGGTGCTGGCATGCTTTGAAATGCGTCAGGACATCTTCAAATAGTTTTAAAAGCTGCTGTCAAAGATTTCCATTCCTCAGTTGCCTGCTTCATCAGACATTTTGTAGGCCATCCATGTGGCATAAAGAATTCCATCTAGAAATTAAGAAATTATGGTCTGCGTTTCCTGTGCCAGTCCCCGTCTCTGTGTTATTTTCCATAAGAAATGACTAGAAGGGGAAAGGGGGACAGTCATGTGCAAACAGACCTCATTTAGATTCCATCTCTGCGGATTTGCTGGTTGCACATGGGCCACTGGGCACCTAGTTAGGATCCAGCCTCTTTTTGATCGTGTGCAGTAAGCATTGTGTCTGCAAGTAGATTTGCTCATCGTTTATTATTAATTACTCCTGAGCAGCTCTGTGAAGCTACTAAATATTAATAAACAGTATGTGTTCATGATTAAGATGAGACAAAGGAACCCCCTCCCCGTGTATCTTCCTTTTATAAAGCGATGTACACATGAATGATGGATAAAATTGAGGCCAGGCTTTCAGATGAGGAAGCAATGGAAATGGAGACCAGATCTGGAAGGAGCATGTTTGAGATCTAACTTTAAGTTATATAAACGTTTGTTTGTTTTTGTGATTGTTAGGGATTGAACCCAAGGGTCTGGATATTACAAAGCAGTTCTTAGGCTGAGTCTTGTCCCTAGCCCCTCACTGGGGGATTCTAGGCAAATGGTCTACTGCTGAGCTGTGCCTCAGTCCGCCTTTAAGTCAAATACACACACACACACACACACACACACACACACACACACACACACACACACCCTGTCCTTGTTTTGAGATTTGTCTGCTGAATATTGATACCCTCTGTCTGTTCACACTGGAGCTGTGTAGGGACCATCTTTGTTCTTTAGATGTTGGTTTATGGTATTTCAAATCTTCTACATTCTCTCCTGAGACTTGTTCCTCTGATGATAAAAGTGGGGTTGCTCATCATAGAAATATGCATACAGCATAAAGAAGAGAAAATTAAACCAGCTATATCCTAAAAAGGAGTATTTGCATGTGACTTTTAGGCCCGTACAACTTTCTGATACTGTGACATCATAATCTACAGAGATCACACTTTGAAAATGAGTTGTGAAATAAGTAAATAAATAACAAAAATGTTTTCAGTAAATGTATGATTTTTACATTGAGTTCATAGCTATTGGGCATGGTTTCTTATCTTCACTGTCTGTTTATTCATGATTACTACCTATTTTAAAACAATTAGGGGCTGAAGAGATGGCTCAACAGTTAAGAGCACTTGATGCTCTTCCAAAGGACTTGAGTTTGGTTCATGGCACCCATATTATGGCTCACAAAATAGCCAATAACTCCAGCTCCACGGAATCCAACATCTTCTGGCCTCAGGGCACCTGCACACATGTGCACAAACATGCATGTGGTAGTTTGAATAAGAATGGTCCGCATAGGCTCAGGTTTGAATACGGTTTCCTGTTAGTGGAACTGTTGGGGAAGGTTAGGGATGGTGGCCTTGCTGGTGGAGGTGAGTCAGTAGGAGCAGGCTTTGAGATTTCAGAAGATTCCTGCCCTTCCCATTGCCAGGCCTGCGCTCCACCATAAAGGTCTCTAACCCTCTGGAACCGTAAACAATTAAATACTTTCTTTTATAAGTTGCCTCTGTCATGGTATCTTATCACACGAGTAGAACAGCAACTCATTCAACACATGAACATAAATAAAAATTAAAACAAACACTTAGGATTATGTTGTATAGGAGGCACAGGAACTTACTGGGTTTTTGTTTGTTGCTATAGGGTCTCATGTAACCCAGGCTTTTCTGAAATTAGTTACATAACCAAGGCTGACTTTAAACTTCCTGTCTTCCTGCTTCTACCTCCCGAATGCTGAGATTACAGGCATGCAGCTCTGTTCCTGGCTGGAAACATTTGGCTTTGTTCAGGATTAAAGAGCACCTGTACTGTCCAGCAGATGTCTGTTGAAGAAATAGAAATCGGTGCTAGGCCTGTATCCCAGTGGCTTTTTGCCTAGCACATACAAAGCCTGTGTTCTATTCCTAGCACCATGTAAACCAAGTGTGGTGGTACATGCCATAACCCCAGAGCTCAGGAGATGGAGAGTATGATCAGAAATTCAAGGTCCTCCTTGGCTACATAGTGAGTGAAGCTAGCTGAGCTACAGGAGATGCTGTCTCAAAAACAAAAAGAAATGTAAACCACTCACTTGATTCAACAGTATTTGCAGTTTGTTAAAATAATTTCATCAGTTTTCAATAGTCCACTATACTGCAAAACTAGCTTATCTTCAATAAGTAATTCTAGTTTTTTTTCCCTGCCCTAAACATTACCTAACCATTCTTGTGCATAAATTATTCCTACTTCTCTGGTTAGTCTTAGGGATAAATTCCTAGAAGCAAAAACTCCAAGCCAGGGATTAATCTGCATTCTAACCTTTAAATAGCCATTTTTTGGGATGTTAGCAGGGCCCAAGGTCCTAAATAAATTATGCAGTGGGTGTGTCTGGTGAGAGGAGGGGCCATGCTTCCTGATTGGTTCCTGAGACAACCCTAGTAAAAAGGCGCCTTTAGGGCCTGGCCCTTGCCTAGCACATGGAGTTGCAGAGTCACCTTACTAGCCAGTCTGGGAAGAGCATCTTTGCTCATTCACCCAGCATATTCCTTGAACTCCATCAGCAAAGAACTCAGAATCTGCGAGGCACCCTAATCTGGGTTCGTTCTTACCAAGACATGAGGTGTTTGAGGGGCAGGGACCAGGACTCCCACTCAGCACTCAGAGTGGACATTAAAATGGTGTCTGATGTAAGGAACATGTGAATCCTATCTTTGGTAAACTCACAGCAATATTTTTATAATTCTGAAATACAAGTAGACGTTTAGATATGACCATCTACTTTGAAAGTGGCCCAGAAGAAGTCTGGAGAAGTTGTTCCTTTGGTGAAGTGCTTCCTGGGCAAGCACAAGGACCTTGGTTTGATGTCCATACCCACATTTAAAAAAAAAAACAAACCACACACACACACACACACACACACACACACACACACACACACACACACAGGCATGGTGGTGTCCACTTACAATGCCAGCACTGAAGAGATTAAATCGGTGGGTCCTTAGGGCTCACTGACCAGCCAGCCTAATTGGTAAACTCCAGGCCAGTAAGAGACCCTGGCTCAAAAAACAAGGTAGACGGCACCTCAGGAATGACAGCTGACTCCCACACACCTCGCGTCCCTACACCTACAACCACACAGTACACACGAGCACGCTGCAAGAGAGAGAGAGAGAGAGAGAGAGAGAGAGAGAGAGAGAGAGAGAGAGAGAGAGAGAGAGAGCGCTGCAGAACATTGGAGTCACCTGGGAGGCAAACGACTCCTTTGGAGAACTGGGCACAGGCATCTGGGGTTGCTTCCTCTTCTTTCCCATTCCCAACTCTGTCTACCAAGCTGTGCAGCGTGTGCCTACTCTAGGACCCGAGGATTTGGGAGCTGGGCAGACAGGCCAGTGTTTGCACACCCTGCCAAGTGGGGGTGCTAGGCCACAGATGCTTTTAAACATCTGACTTCTTGTCTGTATTGCATATAGGTCCTCAGAGTGGAAACGTGGTCTTGAGCTCCCAACAGCCTTTAGTTCTCAGCATTTTGTTTTCTTTAAATTGAGAGCAATAGGGGATAGGATGTGGCTCAGTGGTAGAGTGAGTTCCTAACGTGTGTAATGCACCAAGTTCCATAGTCAGGCACGGTGGTGCACACCTGTGATCTCAACATTCATCGGGGGAAACAGCAGGATCAGAAGTTCCAGGTCATCTTCAGCTGCATAGTGTGTTTGAGGCCAGCGTGACTCATATCAAGATGCTGTCTTTGAGAAGGAGGGAGGGAAAGATCTATTGATGTTGACCATGTTAGAGATGAATACAGAAGTTTATAACAGCATTGGAGTATGGATATTAGAGCTTCTAAAAAACTCTACTTTTGAGAAAATGCAGAAATGGCAAAATAGCAAGTAGTTTTAACCTAATGGACTTGCTACAGGGTCTTGAGGAAGCCAGGATTCTCCAGACACTGGCTAAACGAAGCCTTGAGTTCTGCAATAGGCCAAGGAGCTGCCATGCATCCACCAGTCCTTGTGTTACAGCGTGACCCATGCCCATCTGGAACCACCCCTCTCTCCTTGATTTGTTTCTGTTCTGATCTGGCACTCTGGGGCGGACACAAATGACCCTGGCTCTTCAGCCAGAGATCCTGGCAGAGCTGCTATTGCTTGGGAGCTCACAGTGTCTGTCCTTTATGTCCCTCACTGACTGGCTTCCACCACATACCCACTGGAGCCCCACACCTGATCTCCACACCTTCTCCAGTCTCTCTGGCTCTAGGTAGCTGGCCCTCGCATCACCCAATGTTATTGGGACAGTGCTAAAGTCACATCCATTACATTTGAGACTTTCCACCAGGACACAGAATGCTTTAAATGGAGCAAAGACATTTAAATGGGAAGAAATTATAGCATGAGTGAGTTTCTCCTTTTCAAGATAATCTTATTTAATAACCAAAACCTCGCAAAGATGTACATTTTATCCCGAGACAAAGGCAATGTGGCAGGGTCTGCATCGTGGTAATTACATGTTTGGGGTTTCATTCTTTCTTTAAAGTAGGTTTCTATTATTTCAGTTTAGGAAAAAGACTATTCATCTGTTCCATTGCTGGGTGGCCCATCCACTGTGAAAATAGGTCAAGAACTGTAATCTAACTCGACTGCTGATAAATAATTAAAGCTAATGGAATTTTCGCAAATCTGTGAACTAAATTCTCTGAGATACTGCCAGGCCATATTGGATGCTGTTGTAGAGAGAGATTTTTTATTTAACACCCCAGTTTAAATGCCATTGAAAACCACTCCTCCACCTTACAGAGACTAGAAAGGGCATGTGCTCCTCTATAAAAGCCGCCTTTGAAAGCTTGAAGCCCATCGATAGCCACGCCATTCATCTTCCCGTGATGAGATGAGAAGTGAAGGTTCCTGCGTCCTGGGACAAAGGGAAACTTCGCTTTTCACCAAACTCTGTTTAAGTTGAACTCTGCAATCCAAGTGTCATAGAGAATATCTTGTTTTAAGAACCTCACACCTGGAGGCTGAGGAGATGGTTCAGTTGGAAAAGTGCTTGCCATGAAAGCGTGGGGACCTGAGGTGATCCCCAGAACTCAAGTAAAGTTGGCTGTGGTGGCACATGTCTGCAGGTCCAGAGCTGAGGAGGCATACATACGAGGATCCTGGAGTTTGCTGGCAGCCAGTCTAGCTGAATCAGCGCGCTCCACGTTCAGCAAGAGGCCCTGCCGCAAAAGATAAGGTGGAGAGTGATTGAGGAAGACACTCAACATCAGCCTCTGGCCCCCACACTCACACACTTCACCCCTGGTCTGGGTTCTTGCCTATGGCGATACAGGGAATCACGGGTGTCATAAATGACACCAGGAACAAGTACTTGGAGCTAACTCCCCTTCACAGGGAACTGTGGTGCTCTGCATCTTCATGGATTGGGCAAGTGTTCGTGGAGGTTATTGTGAGGACTGATGGCTTACTTCTTAAGACAGCAGGTTGCTTATTATTGTTTAGTGGTCCAGGCCTGTGACCTCAGCACTCAGGTGGAAGGAAGCAGGGGGATCATGAGCTACATAATAAGGTCCTGTCATCTGTCCATCTGTCACACACACACACACACACACACACACACACACACGCGTGCCCCAAGAAGGAAAAACTGAGGGGTGTGGGGGCACTTCATTGTTACTTTTTAGGAAGGGAGGATTGACTTGCTGTTACTTTTTCAAGAAGCTGTACTTTGGTTAGAGGGCTGTACTAACTTTGCACGTCCTCTGCTTTCTTGTACTTACAAATACTGAATTCAGATTTTATGAATCTGTACATAGAAATGTCTAGATTTCAAAGAAATCATTCTGTTTAAATTGTCCCTACCTACCATCTGGATGTTCTGGAATCTTGAGTTTTTTGGGTTCTTCCTTCCTTCCTTCCTTCCTTCCTTCCTTCCTTCCTTCCTTCCTTCCTTCCTTTCTTTGTTTCTTTCTTTTTCTTTCCACAGTTTTGTGTATCTCAGGCTGGTTTGGAGCTCACTACAAATGCCTGATCCTCCTGCCTCCACCTCACAACTGCTAGGTTTACAGCCTTACACCATCACACTTGTCTTGTGTGGTGTTGGTGATGGAACATGGGCTTCATGCACGCTAGACAGGCAGTCTGCCGACTGACTCCATCCCTGGCCATGATTTCTGTATTTGTGAAGAGCTGTAGAGTCGATGGGGGCACTGTCCACTGTGACAAGTACTAGAGCCCCACGCCTTCCTTCTGTTCTAGAAAGGTACTCCAGCAGTTCCTTCTAGACAACCCTGTACGGTGTGACTCAAATCAGATGACACTGGAGACACACCGGGGACTTAGAACAGCTGCCAGAAGTGCATTGTCCAGGACAGGAAGGAGCCAGGAGAGCCCAGCCCTACACCGTCAGCCACTTTCAGAGGACAGGAGGGCCCTGTGGTGGAAGAAGCTTCAGCCATTTTTACCTCCTCTTCTCGGGTTCACATTGTCCTCCTAGAGCTGGGCGTCTGGGGAGCCATAGCTGTGATGTCTCACTAAAGCAGAGACTCCTAGTAAAGAAACGGCTGCGATTCCCTTCCCTCTTCTCTGCCCTCTTCCCCTTCCTTTCTCTTTTAAAGACAGGCTTTCCTGTACATCCTATTCAGGATGGCCCTCCGTTGGTCCTCCCGCCTCCGCTTCCCGAGTGCTGGGTTTGCAGGTGTGTGCCACCCCTGTACTGTGGTGCTGGAAAGCACACCCAGAGCTTTGTGCACATTAGGCAAGCATTGTATGAAATGAACTGCATCCCCAGCCAGCCAATCAGACTTTCCTTTTTTTATTTGCAAGTTTTTATTCTGAGATACAGTTTCACCATGTACACTAGGCTGACCTCAAGCTTTTGATTCTCAACCCTCTTGCCTCAGCTCCCCTAGTCCTGGGAAACAGGCATGTAATGTAAACCATTGTAGTTGTGAACCACCAGGCCCCGTTTAAGTGAAATGCGCACCAGGGATTAGTAAGCAACAACATATTGCCCCTCTTCACCAGAGAGGTTTCCACCAAATCTCAGCACTTGCCCAGCTCACTGGCAAGTCCCGAGTTCCCTTGTGATAGGCAGGGCAGGTGGGCTGAGTGTTGAATCACATGACTCTGGCATTCCCAGGTGAACTTGCAGCTGGCCATTTCCACTGACTAGTTCAAAGGGCAGCCTTGACCCACTCTCCTAACTTTGTCTGCCAGTTCTGCGATTGCTAAGCAGAAGCCTTCGTGTCTCGGAGAGACATGATTGATCTAGTTCAAATATCCCCAAGACAAAGTGAGGAGCACCACCCCTTAAGATTCATTGTGCCTGTTACACCCATCACTACTTCTCTCCTCCTGTTCTCACCCCTAATTCCTCCCCGTACATCAAGCCACGAACACTACAGTATGTAGCTCAGAAGCAGGACCCTTCCCTTTTTTAAAAATACAAACTATCATGATAGTCTCTAAAATAGGAGCTACTATATAGTTTTGTTTTGTTTTGTTTTTTTAAACCAATGACTTGGAGCCTATTATTTGTACTTTATTTCATTTTGGAGTGAATATACGTCATCTGTAATACTTAGATTTTTATGTGTTTTGTCCATTTCAAAATCAAGGTGACTATGGTAATGACCACTCAAATATAAAAGGACTTGTTTCTCTTCCTGCAGTTTAGAGCAAGGGTGTCTTGCATTCGGTGATGTCAGTTTTCATACAGTATGCTATATAAACATGGGCTTTGGGGGCTGGAGAGACGGCAGCAGTTAAAAGCACCAGCTGCTCTTCCAAAGGACCTGGGTTCGAGTCCTAGCTCCCACATGACGGCTCACAGTTGTGTGTAACTTCAGTTTCAGGGGATCTGATGCCCTCTTCTGGCTTCCTTAGGTACCAGGCACACATGTGCACAGACAACATGCAGGCAAACACACCCCTACCCATAAACAATACAAATACAAATACAAATGTCAAATGTGCTCTGAACGCATACTTGGGACATTTTCCTTTTAAAAAAAAAACGTGTCTATTTAGTGTGGGATGGTCAGAGAACTTGTAGGACTTAGTTCTTTCCTTCCATCATACAGATTCTGGAGTTGAACTCAGGTCACCAGGCTTGGCAGCAAGCTCTTTTACCTGCCAAGCCATCTCCCGGCTCTGGAAGACCTTTTCAGTCAGAATTTCCTTTATGGGGTGTGTGTGTGTTGGGGGTTATCCATTCATGTGCATGTGAAGGTCCATGGACCTCAGGTGTCCTTCCTCAGGAGCCATCCACCTGGTTTTTTGATACCAGGTCTCTTTCCTGGCCCAGAGGTCTCCGAGTAGGCTAGGCTGGCTGGCCAACAACCCCAGGAATCTACCTGTTTGTGCCTCACCAGTGTTGGGACCACAAGGCCACACCACCATGCCTGATTAGGAAGTTTCTTGCTTTGAGGTCTGGATAATGAAAGCAAAGTGAAGGCTTCATAAAGTCATAAGGAAATGATGTTTTCCAGTCCTGTGTGGCTATGTGACGTGTCACCTCACCCTGAACATCTCTAAGGATCCTTTGTGCAAATCAGTTTTCCATTTTTACCTGGGTTAAGTCCTACCCCAGCTTTTCAACACCTGGACATGGGCAGAAAATCTGAGCTGAAATTAAGGAGCAAAGAAAGGTGAGCCCCTACCCTGAGTCAGGTAACTCTGGAGCTAGAGGTGACACTTAAGCAGTAGAGATGTCACAAGAGACTAGTAACCCTGGACCCCAAGGAGGGGTCAAAGCCTTCCGGTGACCACTTTTGGGCCTCACACAAACAAAAAGCCCAGGTCCACAAGGGCCTTTAACTATGTGTTTACGGAGCCCACACACACCTCTTCAATGCAGGGCTAAGAACGTAGCTGGACCGTTCTTTGTGTTTTGTCTCTTTTCCTTTTAAGCCAAAGTGACTGTCTCTACCAACTTTTTTTTAAAGATTTTTTCTTTTGTTATTTTTGTATGTGAGTGTTTTGTCTGCAAGTATACATGTGCACCACATGCATGCCTGATGCCTACAGAGACCAGAAAAAGGCTTCAGATCTCCTGAGACTAGAGTTACAGATGGTTGTGAGTCATCATGTGGATGCTGGGAATCAAACCCAGGTCATCTGTAAAAGCAACATGTACTCTTAACTGCTGAGTCCATTCTCCAGCCCAGAATAATGAAAATCGTTTCTACGTAGAAGTTTCTCTGGTAATGTCACCTTTTTTGCTATATACTCAGGAGAGAGGGCCAAAACAAATTATATTGACCCTTTCCAACAGACATCTGATAGTAATCTCTTCAAGGGCATTAGTTTCTCCTAATTTAAAAATGTATGTATTGTATGTATATGTATACATATTTGTTGTGATTATAGGTGGTCAGGTGTGTAGAGGTCAGAGGTCAGCCTCATGTCATTCCTCAGGAACTTTCCATCTTGCTTTTTGAGACAAGGTCTCTAATTAGCATGTGGGGCTCAATGAGTCAGCTTGACTGGCTAATCCTGTGCCCAGCTTTTTACCAGGGTGCTAAGGATCAAACTCAGGTCCTCGTGGTTGCAGGGCAAGCAGGTAAGTGACGGCACCACCTCTATCCCATACACAGGAGCATTGGTTTCTGTGGTGCAAACCTGGTTTGCTTTGTCTTCAGTGAGTGGTCCAAGATAGAACAAAACTGATAACGCCGAAGGACCCATAACTCAGTTAAGTGTTCAACTCTGTTGTTAGGACTTTAAACAGGTGTCAGTTACCAGGTTATCACTCATCTTAGTGTGGTTTCAATCAACCTGAACCCCACCTTCCTTCGGTTGGCAATGGTCAGGACCCGAGACCAGAAGCGGCAGACTGTGGTGTCAGTGGTTGTCTAGAATACAAAGGGTACCAGGCTCTAAAACAAGGATAAAATCATTTCCTGTCCATGCTAACTGATGGTGACAGAGTCCCGTGGGCCAGAACTGAGCAGCTTTGAGTCTCTCTCCTTAGTTTAGTAACAAACCAGATAATATTTGCAGGCGGCAGATTGAGATAAGGCATTTCTCAAACTGCCAAGAAATAAAATTAGAACGGGTGACTTTTAGCTGGTGGCTTGAAGTGCATCTGTGTCAGTTTGTGTGTGACATGTGAATATATAGTCATTTCTTCTTCCCGTCAGCCATTGGGAGGGGCAGGGGGTGCACATGCACCTCTGGGCAGACAGATGCACATGCACCTCTGGGCAGACAGACGCACGTCTGGCTTTAGTATCAAAAAGGCTGCTTTAGGGACTGGGATTGTGGCCCAGTTGGCAAAGCCCTGGATTCTATCCCCAGACCACACCAGCTAGGCATGGTGGCACATGCTTATATTCTCAGCATTCGAGAGGTAGAGGCAGAAGGGTCGGGGAGTTCAAGGTCATCCTCAACTACATTGAGTTCAAGACCAGTGAGATCCCATTTCAAAAGCCCCAAATAGTTAAAATGGGGGAGCGGCAAGCCTGTCATGAGAGGCGTAGCTCTCTGGCCTTCCGGGAGCCCTGTCGTAGGCTGCAGAGAGAGAGCTCTGTTGCCTCCTCACTTCCTACAGTTGGTTTGCTCTTGAGGCCAGCCTTGTACCAAGAGGGAGGCTTGGACAGCCCAGGGGCTGCCTGGACTTGGGCCACACTGACCCACGAAGCACCCCACTGTCCTCGTCTCTGCTGCGGTCCCCATTTCTGGGCCCTTCAGTTCTGTCATCATGTGACCTCCCCCAGCATGTCTCTCGGTCCTCTGAGTGGGGCCTTATAAGAGAGGAGCTGACTGGTAAGCTCAGGCTGCCCTTGAGCTTGTGATCCTCCCAAGTCACCACACCTGGCGCTCATAAGCCATCCGAGTGACACATGTGTCCATCAGTACAATGTTACTCTTTTGGTGGCTACTACCATCATGCCATTCCACACTTGTGGTGATTTAATCCTTTATACAATTTCAGCTTAGTGTGAGCCAGAGAGAGAAAGAGGAGAGAGGGAGGGAGGGAGAGACTGAGTTCAGTTCAGATCCTAACTCGTCCAGCTCCATGACCTTAGACAAACTGCCTTCCTTTCTAAGCTGTGGACATCCTTCTGTTCAGTGTTCCAGGGCATAGTGTGGATGGGATCACTGGGCAAAGGTGAAGGACTGCTGTGTCCAGCACAGACTGGACATCCAGTTAGCACTCTCAGGCCTGGCCCCGTTCCTCCCTGTCCTTTCCCCTGGTGCTTGAACCAAACGGTCTACACATTTGCTGTGGCCGCTCCCAAACCTACTCCAGCTGCTCTCTGGTCCCTGGAGCTTCCCAGCTGCTAAAGCTAGTCTTTCCTTGGTCCTTAGCTCGGCCGGCCGCTGTCTGCAGAAGCAACAGCCTTCTCTTGGGAGCTCCCTGTGCTTAGCTCTGCATCCTCCTGGCTCTCTTAGAGTTCTTGAAGTCTCTTAACCTCTCCCACGGACCCTCTCTCACAGGAGAGTACCCATTTGTAAATGCATCTCTTGTCCTGAGCTGCCCATGGTAGAGGTGATCAACCACCTGTAGCAAAGGGTGTGCCACAGTATACTAAGACTTAATAGTAAAGTGATTGTAGAATATCTCACACACACACACACACACACACACACACACACACACAGAGCGGGGGTGGGGGTGGGGAGAGAATGTCCGTTCTTATATAGCTCAGGCTGACCTTGAATTTCTGAGATTTCCACCTTTACTTACCAAGTAAAGTGTGCTCCACTACATCCAATCCTCATTAATACTTTTGTAAAAAGTAGAGCCTGGGGCTAGAGAGATGACTCAGTGGTTAAAAGTGCTTGCTGCTCCTGGAGAGGACCAGGTTTCTGTTCACATGTGGCTCACAACTACCAGGAACTCTAGTTCCAAGAGATCCAGCACCCTCTTCTGGCCTCTCTGGGCACCTGCATGCAGGTGCAAAGATACATGCCAAATGATAAATGAATAAAATTAATTCTTTTTAGAAATAGGGCTGTATAATTCCAGCACTTGGGAGATGGAGGTTGGAGATTATCCTGAGCTACATAATAAGTTCCTGGCCGGCCTAGGTTACATGAAACCTTGTCTCAAAAAAAAAACAAAAAACAAAAACCCAGGAAACACAAATCTTTCTCCTGTCATCCTTTGTTTTTAATCTTTCTTTGCCCTTCACTGTTAGATTTTTATCCTGCCTTTCTGGAATGGGTGGTGGGCTGAACAGAATAGTGTTTTATTCCCTGTTGCTACCATCTGCTTATAACAACAGGGATACGTCATCCGACACTGCTGGAGGGTGGGAATCCAGAGCAGGATTTACGAGGTGGACATGGAGGTGCCAGCAGAAGCTGCATTCCTTCCAGAAGCTTTGGGGAGGTCTGGTTCCAGCCTGCGCCAGCTCTGCCAGGCTATACTTGTCTTCTGGCCGGGACCCTCACGTCTTCCTGTCTTCCCAGTCTCGGCTTCTGTGTCTGCGTCCCCTCCTGACTCCCTCTTGGAAGGACTCTTGTGTTTCTCTGGGGTACTCTAATGACCTTAGTCCCACCTAGATGGTCCAGGTTCTTTCCCTGACTCACGATTGTTAACATAATCACAGCTGCAGTGCCACTTTACTGTGTCAACTCGTGGGCTCACAGGTCTCAGGATGTCTTTGGGGGCCAGTGGTCTCCTCAGGTGGCGGTGTTTGTGTCAAGAAAAGCCTGTGAGCGCATCTCATTGCTTCTGGTCATTGAACTTAGTGTAGAAATGAGGGATGGTCCAGTGGAGGAGCCAAGAAGTAAAAAGGTGGCACATGTGTGAATGCAGCCCTTGGGAAACTATGGCAGAGGGAGGGGGCTCAGTGCGTAAAGTGTCTTGCCATGTGAGCACGAGGACCCCAGTTCGATCCCCAGCACCCACACCCACATAAATGCCAGGTGTGTCGGGGCATGTGCTTGTAATCCTAGTGTTGGAAGGCAGAGACAGGTCTGAGGCCCTGCTGGCCAGACAGCCTAGCTGAATCAGCTCCAGGCCAGTGAGAGACCCTGCCTCAAAAGTAAGCAAGCCTCCTAGCCTCCAGGAGGACACATGCACACATTCGCATGAACATGTACATATACCACACACACAACATGTGCACGTTAGAAGTTACACTGTTTTGTCTTGCTTTGTGATTTTCTGTGGTGATCATCTGCACAGAGCCTTCATAGGAATCCTAACCCATGTTCTTCTTCTCTTTCCTCCAATGGCTGTTTCCTGACCTCCCCTCCACCCAGGATTTGCGCAAGCAGGTAGCACCACTGCTCAAGAGCTTCCAAGGGGAGGTAAGTAAGCCTCCGTGTTCACTGTATACTTCCAGGGGGAGGTAAGTAAGCCTCCGTGTTCACTGCATACTTCCAAGGGGAGGTAAGTAAGCCTCCGTGTTCACTGTATACTTCCAGGGGGAGGTAAGTAAGCCTCCGTGTTCACTGCATACTTCCAGGGGGAGGTAAGTAAGCCTCCGTGTTCACTGCATACTTCCAGGGGGAGGTAAGTAAGCCTCCGTGTTCACTGCATACTTCCAGGGGGAGGTAAGTAAGCCTCCGTGTTCACTGCATACTTCCAGGGGGAGGTAAGTAAGCCTCCGTGTTCACTGCATACTCAAGCCACCTTTGGTTTTCATGTTAGTTACTTTTCTTAGTCCTGTGACAAAATGCCAGACAAAAGCCACTTGAGGAAGGAACGTGGACTGTGGCTCACAGTTGGAGGGTGGGATGGGCTGGCAATGGTAGCCTAAGGCAGCTTGCTTGTGTCCTCGTTCAGGAAGCAGAGAGATGGATGCTGATGTGAAAGTGAGCCTCAGCTCCTTTTGATTCAGGCCGGGTGAGAAGCTGTGGAAGTGGACTGTCACTGAGTCTTGAAACCCTGGGGCACAGTCTCCTACTTCCTGAACACCCTCCACTTCCCCATGTCTCAAGGGACACCTCCCTCTCCCCCACAGACAGCCTGTTAAAGTGAAAGGAGGTCAGAAATACCTTTAGAAGAAGCCAATAGTAACTGTTGTCTTTGATTGAAAAGTTTGAAATTTTATAATCATAACGATTACATGTAATTATTATGGCAAAGTCATCAAATTTAACTCATGTTGAAATTAGATTGATTGATTGCTGTACTTAATTTTCTGTTTCACAAGCCCAGACAATTAATTGGGAGCGGGAGTTAACCTCAGCGTTCAATCCAACTTGAAGCATGTCTACTCCAACAGTAATTTAAACAATCCTTCACATCCAGGCCTGGTGGAGCACTCTTATAATCCACCCAGCACTCAGGAGACTGAGACAGGAGGATTTTGTTCTAGATGCCAGCTACATAGTGCGTTTCCGTTCAGCCAATGCAGTATGGCAAGGCCTTGTCTAAATATAAACAAACATTCACCCCTGGAACATACAGAGGTCAGATCCCCCGGAACTGGAGTGAGACATGGTTGTAAGCCACCACGTGGGTGCTGGGATCGGAACTCTGGTCCTCTACAAGAGCAGCAAGTGCTCTTAACTAACCTGAGCCTTCTCTACAGCCCTTTCATGTTTTTAATCTGCTGAAGCTGTGATATATTTCTCCACTTCCATTCTTTTCATTGTTTTCATCTTTTTTTTTTTTTTTTAGTAGTAAAATGGTTTATCAGCTGTGTGAGTTGTTTTTTAAAGAACCAACCTTGAATATATTCCTTTGGGTGCTTTTTTGTTCATTTCTGTTTAGTTCTTTTATCTATTTTGAATTATAGTTAATTATGTTTATTATCCCTACATGAACTAAACTGTTGTATTCTTTGAAAGCTGCTGCTTAGCTCAAGACTTCCACACTTTTATTGTCTTCTGATAAGACCTTGAACTTTTACCTAAGGTTTTCCCCCAGGCTCCACACTAGTGCTGCCTAAGCCAGTGGCTCCCCGGCCTTGCACCTTGCAGGCCACACCTTTCTCAGAGAGGACAAGGAGAGGAGAGAAAATTCTAGAAATGGCCTTTTCTCTAGCAGGGAGTGCATTGCCTTAGCCGAGGGATGACAATCCTTATAGAGCACCAAGGATGCTGCCGCCAAAGTCCCACTTGGGGAACCAGTAAGCTTCCTGGGCTTCATGCAAAGTATAGGCGAGAAGCCTGGGTGACTCCAGAGCAGCCACAGCACCACGGAGTCTCATACGGACAGCACTGTCCCGGTTGCTACATAGGTGGAGTCCCAACTTGCACAGTCTGTCCACCCCGTGCCTCCCGAAAGCACAGGGCCACGTGCCATGGGAGCAGAATTATACACAAACACCTGGGAAATGTAAGAGGAAGTGGCTGAGGGTGTAGTGGCTCCCCAAACTCCTTCCGTGATGGAATACCAGTTTTTAGGCTCAATTTTGAGGGTCACTCACAAGTCGTTTTGGCAGTTATGCTAGGAGCAAAGTACTATGTGACACAGTACACACAGTTCCCCCAGGAGAGAGAGTTCTGTCAGCCATTCATGGGACAGACAGAAAACTCCACTAGAAAATAGAAAATGAACAATCCCTAACTTTTCAGAGGCCACTCTAACCTTGTTGTCAGAATCAGACAAGAACAGGACAAGAAGGAAAATCCAAGTCGTTCTTATTCAGTTATAAATAGATGATTCAGGAGCCCCAAGAAAGGTAACTGGAAGAAGTCACTAGGCTTGGCATCTTTCTGTCCTGTTTTATTTGACAGAGGAAGATCGCATTAATCTTACTTTACAACATGGCCAGGTGAATGGGGAGTTGCTATTTCACTAGTTATAAGAAGAGATTTTGATAAATATCTATTCATGAGGGCTGGTTAAGAGCAGCTCTCGCAAAGGACCTGGGTTTGGTACCCAGCACCCACATAGCAACTCGTAACCACCTGTACTCCAGGTCCAGGGGATCCAGAATTCTCTTCTCCCTTCACAGGCACCAGGCATACATGTGATATACAGACATATTCTCAGGTGCACACATGCATGAATAAAGGAAATAACTTAATTTTTAAAAAAATGATTAAACAAAAACTACTAGCCAGCTATACATAGAAAGAACCTTTCTAACCTTGCAAAAAGCTGCCTGTGTACTCCAACAGCAGTCACCAAACCTACCTGTGTTAAAACCAATTTCTTTTTTTTTTTTCCATTTTGGTTTTTTGAGACAGGGTTTCTCCGTGTAGTTTTGGTGCCTGTCCTGGATCTCTCTCTGTAGACCAGGCTGGCCTTGAACTCAGAGATCCGCCTGCCTCTGCCTCCCGAGTGCTGGGATTAAAGGCGTGCGCCACCACCGCCCAGCTAAAACCAATTTCTTTATGGCCAAGAAATAGGAACAGAGCTCACAGGTCGAGTACTTGACTAGAACCCCTCAACAAGGGGCAGATGGGCAGGGCTATGGCTCAGTGGTAGAGCTCTTTCATGGGATGCGTAACGCCCTGGATTTGATCCCCAGCACCAGTAAGACAAATAGTAAATGAGTAAAGTAAAACTTAACTCTGAAGACAGATTCAAAACTTTGACAATAATCACCAAAAGGATGACAAGCCTAAGTTGTTGCATAGTTGGAGTCCATGGCCAAAAGAACGCTGCACACACTGTTGCAGCCCTTCCCATCCTGGACTCACAAGAGACAGCACGTGAGTTCGTTTACAAGAGTTGGGTGCGACTCTCTCTGCCTTTGTCTGTTTGCAGTATTTGTTTCAGAACAAAATAATCCTGTTTCTGATTACATAGCAAAAACTGCATGGCTTTTGTTTGCTTGGTTTGTTTGTGACAGGGTCTCATGTAGACCAGGTTAGCCTTCTTTACCATGTAACCAAGAAAGACCTTGAATTCCTGGTCCCCTTTCCTCTACTTTCCAAGTGTTGTATGGAATCAAGGGACTTTTGCATGCTAGGCAAGTGCTTTCCTCACTGAGCTACATTCCGGGCCCCCTGATGGGTTTTAGTTTGCCAGGGAAAGCTATGGACTTAGACAGGCTGACAAGGAAGGCGAAATGGCAGTCATGTTCAGAGTGTCCACCATTGAAATTCCATGTGGGGGTCAGGTAGGGAAGAAGAAGGAATACCTTTCCCTGCCCATTGCAAGGTTCATGGGTGACCCTGTAGCAAAAGACAGATGAGTAAGAGAAGGGTTACCCGCTCAGTGAAAGCCTTCCTTCAGAAGTAAAGACCAGTGCTGACACAGGAGGGTTCAGAGTTCAAGGCCAGCCTGTGGAGCAGGGTGAATGGTTTAAAAAAGCTGCATACATCTATTGTAAGCCATGTTTTTATATAGTTATGTATTATATATGTTATATATTATAAATGTGTGTTGTTGTTTTACACAGGATCACATGTGGCCCGTGTTAACTGGCTATATAGCCTGTAATCCTAGCACTTGGGTGCTAGAAACAGGAGGATCAGAAGTTCAAGGCCATCCTTGGGTACATAGCAAATTTAGGTCCAGATTGGGCACATGGAACCCTGTCATAAAAACTAATTTTTTTAAGGATCAGAGACATCAGAGGTACCTACAAGTATCTTTATTGGGGTCCTGTAGAGAGAGAGCTCCAGGCACTTTGAGGACAGGACAGACTGACAAACTCTAGGCACAAGACACAGGGACACCTTCTCCTATGTGGCTCTCTGCCCTGGCCCTGCACCAAGGACCTCTTCCTTATCCAGCCCAGCCACCCGCAAGCCCTGGGCCCTTCTACAGTAGTGGAAGGGACCACTGTGGTTAAGGTGGCAATGGGGATTTTAATGATCTTAGAGCAAAACCCCAAGGCCCGAGCCGCACAGGGTCCTCCTGGAGGTTGGCTGGGTGATGGCTCAATTAGAGGCGCGGGACTGTGCTGAGGCAAGTAGGCCAGCTCTGTAATTGAAAGCACATTTTCCCCTCCGAAGCTGCAGCTGGTTTAGCTCTGCTCATGCAGAAAAGGATATAACCTTGCATAACATAGGAAATGAACGGTTGAGAGAGAAGCCAAATTCAATTTTAGTCAGATATGTTGAGGCCGAGCCCATGATCTATGGGAGCCGGGGCCTGAGCAGCTAGCATGTGGAAAGGCGCGCACTCAGCACTCTATTAATCACGGCCGCCCGCCTGGCGCTGCCGCCCCTGTGTACAGGGGGCCACTGCGCCCGCGCTCCTCCTCAGCGCTGGAGAGCAGCCAAGCACTCCAGAAGTTAACCTCTTAAAGACCCAGAGCTGCTTTCTGTTGAATAAATGTAATTTTGTGGTCAGAAATAAATGCTTGTGATGTAGCAGGGAGCTTTGAAAACAACAGCGAGCCAAAGCTATTACAAATTGCTCCGTGTTGGGGAAGTCAACAGCACACATCAAAATTCCGCATGTAAGGCAAATTGATTTCGGCCCAGAGCTCTGCAGCTATTCAATAAAAGTCCTATTAAACCATTGTGTGTAATGAACAATCCAGAGCAAATCTAATATTTTCAGAGGGTAATTATTTTTAACGTCCTCTCGGTAGCCATCACTAGATTTCTTGGATGTTTACAGTGGGTACCCAAGTGGGGTGTTCTCTACCCAGCTGTCATTTGGCCTCTGAGCTGGGAAACCCCTGTGCATCCGGCTCCCAGCTGCCTAGCAGGCACCTGGCAGTCTCCTTGTGCCTAGAGTTAAGTGAGGGCCAGCCTGCTCCTCCAGGAGGGTGTTCCGGGGCTCTGGTGTCTCCCAGAGCCAGGCACATAGAAGATGCCTGAGAAGTTTTGTTGAATCAACTTGAACTAGTGGAAACAGACAAAAGGGAGCTTGGAAAGGATGGATGAGGGCAGTGCAATATTGGTAGTGTTCACTTAGAACCTCAGGCAACAGAGGCCGGTGGCCTAAGGCAAGAAAGTCAGCACCCAGGGGACTCAATGGCAGACCTGGTACCGTGGGACATGTCTGTTCTACTTGGGTTTCTTGATCCTATGGGAATCAGACTCTTTATTACCTAGTGACTCTTGACAGCTAAGCAAGACTCCCCCCCCCACACACTCCTGTTCAGTTCATGGTGGATTTGTAACCCTGCCTTACCAAGTCACAACTCTTAATGTCAGTCTTCTGTGCAGACTGTGAGTTCTCAAAGACAAGACTGCGTATTCTTTCTTTGATTCAGTGATATCTGTGTGCCAAGCCATACCTGAACTAGACCTTGATATGCAATGGCAAAAAGAATCATGCAGATATTGTTTTCACAGGGTTTAATGGCAGTGTGATATATGGCCCATGTTACATAGTGCTTGGTGCTTAGTAGACCCTCACTAAATAAAGGATGCAAAGAAGAGGGATGGAGGGTTGTGGTTGGGTGAAGATAGATAGGTGGGTTAGTTAGATGGATTGGTGAGTGAGGTGGAGGGATGTTCGTTGGAATGGGTAGATGGATTTATATGAGTGAGAATGAATGTGTAGGTGAATGGGATGGATGGATGGTTGTTGGTAAAGGTAGATGAAGGGCATGGATGGATGGCTATGGAATAGAGTAGATGGACTGATGAATAGGATAGATGGATATTGGTGAGTAGAATGGATGGATGGATAACTGAATGAATGGGTAGATGGGTTGGAAGAGTTTATGGAAGAAGTGGTTGGATATCTGGATTGATGAATGGATGAAAGGGGGATAGATAGATGGATGATAAAGCAGATGGAGGTTGCTAGATGGTTGGGGATGGGGAAATGATTTGCTAGATTAATGGGAATTGATGGATGGATAATTAAGTGGTTGAATGGATTGAATGGGTTTGTAGAGAAGGTTCATGAAATGGAATAGACAGATGAATAATTGAATGATTGAGATTGGCAAGGGTACATGGATCAAACAGAAAAAATGGTGTTCTAGTTTATTTTCTATTATTGTGATAACCAACTATGACCAAAGGAACCTGGGGAGGAAAGGATTTCGTCTTAGAGCTTGCAAGTCTATCATAAAGGGAAGCCAGGACAGGGACTCAAAGGAAGGAACCTGTAGGCAGAAACCATAGAGAGTGCTGCTTACTGTCTTGCTCACAGTGACTTTTTCAGCTTGAATTATAGAACGAGGGCCACCTGTCCAGTGATGGCATCACCCACAGTGGCTTGTGCCCTTCCACATTAATCATCTATCAATAATATGCCTCACAGTCTTGTCAGCAGGCCAATCTTATAGAGGTATTTTCTCAATTGAGGTTCCTTCTTTATAGATGATTCTAGCTTATGTCAAGTTGACCAATTTCTAACCAGCACGAGAATGATAGATAGATAGATAGATAGATAGATAGATAGATAGATAGATAGATAGATAGATAGACAGACAGATGGGACAGATAAACAGAAAGATGGACATCTGCATGGATGGAAGTAACACCGCTGCTATATAAATTAAAAACATCCCCTGTCAGTATAAAGGCTTTATCTTCTGTCAGCTTCTGTATAAACCAAACTCATGGATATCAGGATAAGAGTACTAGGCCTAAAGTTAGAAAATTTAAGGCCTGGTGCCCCTGACTTTGACCTTGACCAAATCAGCTGACCTTTCAATGCCTCTGTCACCTCAAATGATGAGCAGGAGGGCACAATGGAATAGATTTGGATGAAAATTAGAAACAGTGTTTATAAACCTGGCATGGTGGTAGCCCATGATCCCAGCACCAAGAGGATCAGAAGTCCAAGGACATCCTCAGATACCTAGAGAGTTCCAGGATGGCCTGGGCTATACCAAACCATGTTCAAGGGGGAAAGAGGACAGGGAGGAGAATAGGAAAAAAGGAAAAGGAAAGAAAACGTATTTTTGGGTATAAGAATAAACTAATACTATTTCCCCTACAAGCCTAAAATTCCTTGAGCTTAATTCAAATTTAATTAATTAATTAATTAAAATTAATACTAGTCACATAGATTTGCTCAAACATGATCAAATGTCAGTGACTAGCATGCCCGACATGCTACAGTTCTTCCTTTAGAAAAGCTATGTCTACATGATCATTAGATTTCCCTAGTGTTCCATTGACTCTGCAGCGATTCCATGAATGAAACTGATACCAAGGATCACATGGCCAAAGGTCAGGGTCCCAGAGTGAACTTGAGCAGAGATCACTGAGAAACATGATAAGCTGCTGGGGGTGTGGCTCAGTAGTAGAGCACCTGCCTAGAGTCCCCCAGTGAAGGGCTGGGGTGTGGCTCAGTGGTAGAGTCACTGGACTAGCATGTGTGAAGTCATGAGTTCAATCCCTTGCACTTCCAAAACTAAACCAGGTTTTCTGCCATTGGATGATCTCATTGTTCTTATCAAACTAAGTAGCTCATCATGATTTAAGTATTTCTTGCAGGCTCTGCTCACCCTTCATTGATGGTTTTCCTTACGCCAGTGCCACAGTCTTGGTTAACGTGGTTTGTGGTAATTTGTCAACTGGGAAGTATGAGTCTTCCAAGTTTTTCCAGTTTCAAGATTTTTTTTTTTTTTTTTTTTTTTTTTTTTTTTTTTGGTCTGGTTGAGGGCCTTACATTTCCACACAGATTTCAGGATCCGTCTGTCATTTTCAGCAATGAAGCCAGCTGGGGTTTTGGAGTGCAATGCGTTGAATCTGTACATCAGCTTTATGGCTGTTACCACTGTCACAGGGTTAAGTCTTCAATTCAGCAAAGACCCCCATTTGATTAATGTCTTTCTATAGTGTTTTATAGTTTTCAGAGTAAATGTCATACTTTTTAAAACATTCTTTGACGATTTCATATATGTTTACAATGTATTCTTTCTACTCCTCCTTCTCCTCCTTCCTTCTTCCTTCTCCTCCTCGACATCATCTCACCATATACCTCTGCCTGGCCTGGAACTCACTGTACAGCTCATAGAGGTTCGCTTGCCTCTGCCTCCTAGTGCTGGGATTAAAGGCTGTTACAGTTACAGCTTTGCAATGTCTCTTGATCATATCTGTCCCAAATCTGCCCCTTCCCACTCTTGCTCAGACTCTCAATGCTTCCCTTTCCCTCTGTAATGTCCTCTCTTTTGGTTGTTAATACCCACTGAATCCAGTAAGTGCCATCTGAGTGTGTATGGGGCCCGCCATCCAGTTAGCCCCGCCCCCAGAGAACAGTTGCCCCTCCCCCAGAAGCCATCAGCTGCAATAGTGCTTCAGCTGGGGGCGGGGCGTTATGAGCTCCTCCGCATCATGCTGGAATACTGACTGGCTTGGTGTTGTGTGGTGACCGTACAGGCTGTGAGCTCCTCAGTAATGTCCGGAAGACAGTGCCTCAGCGCTCCTCCCCATCCTCTTGCTCTTACATTCTTTCTGACTCCTCTTCCCAGAGTTCCCTGAGCCTTAGAGGGTTCCTGTGATTGTCTGACTTAGGGCTCAGCACTCAGCAGTCAGTATTTATTCTCAGCACTTTAACCAATTACGAACCTCTGCACTGACTGACTGCTGCCTACTGCAGAAAGAAGCTTTTCTGACCAGTCTAGAGCTGCACTCATCTGTGGGTATAAATATAAATATTTACAAGGCAATTTGACAAGACAGCAGTGGTAGGTAACCATTAGGGTCTGTGACCTTCCAAGCCATGAGTTTTCGAACAGGTTTGCAATGCCAGGCATGAATTCCTTCCTGTGGAACAGGCCTCAAATCCACCTGGAGAGCTGCCATGCCATTACTACACCAGCCGGCACATCTTGTGTAGCACATTAGTATTGTAGCTTGCAGGATGTATGAGTGGGTAAGTCCATTGATGACTTTTCTCCTCCAGCATCCTGCATAACCTCTTTTGATACTTTGATAGCCATCCAGCAGGGAGGAAGCACTATGTCTTGCAACTAAAATTGGTGTGTCTTCATCAATAGGGTCATGCTGTCTAGTTATGGTGGACAACTAAGAGCAGTGGTATATAGCTGTGTTGTTTGATGTGTGTGTGGGGAGGGGGGTCTCCCCTGACCAACAACTTACAGGGAGCTCTCTCATGTCTGGCATTAGCATTGTCTCTCCAGCCCCAGGAATCGTTGGGGCTTTTTATTTTGTTTTTGGTTTTCGAGACAGGGTCTCTCTGTGCAGCCCTGGCTGTCCTGGATCTCGCTCTGTAGCCCAGGCTGGCCTCGGACTCAAGAGTTTCGCCTGCCTCTGCCTCCCAAGTGCTGGGATTAAAGGTGTGCACCACCACTGCCCGGTTGGAATTGTTTTTCTTAATGTTACTTTCAGATGCTTACGGTTAGTGTTATCAAGAGAGGTGACTTTGGTCTGTGCATGGTGCTGCACATCTGTAATCCTAGCCTCACTAGAGGGGGAAAGGCAAGAGGACTGTGAGTTTGAGAGCAGCTTAAGCTGAGTAGTGAGATCTTATCTCAAAATGCTAGAAAAGGAGAGAAAAGGTAGAGCTGATTTCTGTATATTGTTCTTACATTGTGAAACCTTGCTGAACGTTGTTTTATTTGTGTGTTTGAGATAGGGTCTCTTATGTTCTACAGGCTTCCAACTCACTATGTAGCCAAAGACGGCCGTGGACTTCTGATCCTCTTGCCTCCACCTCCCCAGTACTAAGATTATAGGCTTGTACCACCGTGACCAGTTTATAAGGTGCTGAGACTAGAACCCAGGGATTTATGCATGCCGGAGCAGCATTCTACCAACTGTTTTACACCTCAGGCGGCTATTCCTTCTCTGGGAATGCTTTTCTGTATCCATTCCATGGTTTTTCTAAAGTAAAAGTATTCTGCTAGGTGGAGATTGTGAACCTCTTCACACTGTGTTTTCATGGAGGGAATGAAGAAATGAATGAACTGGTGAGTGAGGCAGGCCGTTGGCTCCTCCCACCTCTGCAGGAGGAGTCTGCTCACAGCAGTCTCCTGCCCTTGGTGTTTGAGCAGTCCTCTGTAGCTCAGCTGGCAGTTCTGGAGACTGCTCGTCCTCCAGCCTCCCAGCTCTTCAGCTGCATGCCTACAGTGGAATGTCAGTGGTGACAGAAGGGCCCTGCACGGCTCGGAGAGGACCTTAATTACCAGTTTGACTGTCTGCACTGTTCCTCCTCTGGCATTTGCCCACACCTCTGCTATGGCCTCTCCTACCATTTCAGTCTTCATGGCAACATCTTCTTTCAGATTTTTGCTAAAACACGCTTTCCTCACCCAAAAATAGACAGACGACTTGGGCTAGCAAGATGGCTCAGCCTGTAGTGGCACTGGCCAGCAAGCCTAATGACCTGAATTTTATCCCCAGAGCCCACATGACGGAGGGAGGGAGGAGCTGACTCCTGCACAATATTCTCTAGCTTCCACATTCAAAAAGCGAAGTTTTTTTGTTGTTATTGTTTTTCGTTTTGTTTGTTTTGTTTTAGAGAAAGAAAGAGAGCCTTTTTCTCTTGTAGCTTACCTTGCAGTTCTGGTTGAGCTTTATGGAGACCATGTAGACAAGGATGGTCTTGAACTGTTCTTTCTGCCTCCACCTCCCAGGCGCTAGGACAGCAGGGGTTGTGCCACCATGCCCAGGACATGGAGAAAGTTGTTCCTGCTGCTGATACGAAACATTGTTGTTATAGGTCTTTCCTATACATTCTCTCTATATAGTTCTTGGCACTTCAGCTGTACTGTCAATTTGGGAATAAAAGAATCTTAGCTCCCTAAGTTAATCCAGCATCATAAGGAATGAACAGCCCAATTACTCTGGAAACATTATATTACTTTCCTTTTGAACTAGCATAACACAGTGTTCAATACAAACAGTCTTCAGAACAACAGTCAAGTACAGTAAAACAAAATAGGCCTGTAGCTCAGTGGGTAGAGCGCTTGCCTAGCATGCACAGAGCCCTGGGTTCCCTCACCAGCACTGCATAAACTCAGTGTGGAGGTGTACACTGCGATCTCAGCACTCCTGTAACAGAGGCAGGAGGATCAAAAAACCGATATCAGCTGGACGGTGGTGGGGCACACCTTTAATCCCAGCACTCCAGAGGCAGAGGCAGGTGGATTTCTGTAAGCTCGAGGACAGCCTGATCGACAAATAGAGTTCTAGGACAGCCAGGGCTATATAGAGAAACCTTGCGCCGAAAAAGGAAAAAAAAAAAAAAAGCAAAACAAAAAATCCAGTATCACATTTTGCTACATGTCAAATTCAAGGCCATTCTTGGCTACATTCGGCCCTGACTCAAAATAAGAAGACAAAAGAAAGAAATGTATGGTGGAAGCCTCAGGTCATGTTGCTGGAGGTGGGTTGGAGGTCTCATTTGTAGAAAGATTCACAGATGTGTGTGGTGGGAAATTGTGTTTTCAGTAGTTGTGGACAGCCAAAGGCTATCATTACACCGTGTCCCCAAAAAAACAGATGCTTATGCCACACACAGCCCTTTTCATATTAACCAGCTTCGGAATGATTTGAAGACAAACTCCTAAACCGTCAGCTTTTTCCTGCAGGTGAAATAGTTGTTCACTGAGTGTGGGTTTCCATTCTCAGAAAGAATATGGGAGCTGCAGCAAGGATTGTCCTTTTGGGGGGGTCGCCTGGAGTAGGGGAGTCTGGTCTATAAGCCCTGGCTCTGGACAGTCCGATCTCCTATGCTGGTGGGAGTGGCCTCAATTTATAGGTGGATGTGAGCCGAGCCCCAGGGATCAGTAGAACATTCCAATGAGGCGCCTTCTAGGCTGAGTGGAAATTGCTTGGTACTCCCAGGAACAGGGAGTGACTGGGTGTGGCTGGAGGGGGAGGCATAGCAGGAGACGAGCCCCAAACAGAACAGGAAGCTTGCGGAGCAGGACAGTTTTTACGGGTGACCAGGGCCTGTGTGATCTCATGGTCCAACCTAGTCCTGTCATCACAGTGGTACCTCTGTCTTTTCCTCTTGTTCATTTTGCTTTTATGGGGTGGGAACAGTAGATAGAATTGCCACCTCAGGCCCATCTGTATACAAAGGAGCCATAAAGTATAACCTGGGAACCTGATTCCACACTCTGCCTTTAGACCTCACCCAAAGAGCTGCCATGCCTATGTGCCACCGCCTGGGCACATAGTGACAACAGATAAGGATGGACTGGGATTGGGTTTCTTTCTGCCTCCCTCTTTGAATTATAAAGAGTCCAGACAAGAGGACTGTTCCCTTCATAGACATGTCTCTGCAGGCTTGCTCTTACAGGGAACAAAGTCACTATCACTTGGTCCTTCTCTGTGTTGGGCACTGTTAGGTCACTTGACAGTGTTAAATCACTTGCTCAGCCCTGGCAGGTGGGGTTTGCCACCTCTAGCTGCTGGCAGTTCTGGTCAAACCATCAGCCCCAAAGTTCTAGCACTTCCTCCCAACCCTGCTCTTCCCTGGAACTCTGCCAGCCAGAGGGAAGTCTGGACTGAAACTAGAGGAAGTGGGCCTGGGCGTGGATACTCTGCCCTGCCTGGGGATGCCTGAGAAGGCTCAGGCAAAAACCTGGAAACCAAAAGGGCTGCAGCTTGCAGCACTGGCTGTGAGCAGTGGACAAGAACAGCCACCTAGGAAAGAGGAGCTGGGGACTAGCACATAGTTCAGGACGGCAGCCATGGGGCAGAGGCAGAAGAAGGGGATCCCAGAGAGGCTGCGAGAATTCTCAGAATGTCCTGATTATTCCAGACCATTTGGGAAGGCTTACCAGGGAACTACTGGCAACCTCAGCTAGAAACTCAGCTATTGGGGCCTATGGGGGTCCAACCCCTAGATAGTCCCCTCCCAGGGTCCGGGAAGAATCTACAACCAGCTGATAATTAATCTTTGATGAGAAGAAATGAATCTATGTACACGAAACTCCTTAGTCCATACACTTTATTATTCTGTGTCAGTTACAAGCTTATATTCTGCTCTCATATTTAGCTCATTTCTAGCCTGATTTCTCTCTACACTTGTCTGCAGTCCCCTCTAGGTTCTATCTTAATTCCTTCATCTAGTTCTGCCCGTTCTAGGTTCTCATCCATCTTGTTCCTTCCCATATCAGCTCCTCTCCCATCTCCTTCTCTCTCCTCATCTCATTCTTCCTCATCTTGTTCTTCCCCATCTGGCTCTTCCTCATCTTCCATCTCATTCCTCTAGTACTCTCCTCTAGCCCTTCAATCTAGTTCTTCCCCATCTCAGTTTGTTCCTCTCAAGTTCTTACCCATCTAGTTCTTCCATTCTCTTTTCTCTTCTCCGTCCTCTGTGCCCTGGAAGCCGTGGTATATAAAGTCAGGCTTCCAGGGTCAAACGGAGGGGTGATAAGAATCACATTGAGAGGTAATAACTGTTAATTATCATTTGCAACCCCAAAGGGAAGTGACCAATGGGGAAATGAATTAACTAAAGACTGAATTCGGGTAATAGCTAAGAAGAGGGAATCCTATGTGCTCAACTATAGTCTTAAATGTGATTAGTAGAAAATGTTAAGAATCTATAAGTTGCTAGGTCAATGGGAGAAAATAAAACTGTCTTCTTTTTTTCTGTGGCTCCTATCTGTCCAAGCTATCTGCCGTTTTTCTGCAGGGTGGGGGAAAGTGTGCTCGGTCGCTAGGCAACCTGTGTACAGCCTCTGGTGATAGTTAAAGGGAGATCTGGAACCAGAGGTAAGATTTGGGAAAGGAGGAAGTAAAGCTTAATTGGCACATCCACCAGGCCTTCTCAAACAGGTAGTCTGGATGCTTAAGTCTGTTCTTAGAGAGTACAGAGGTATCTCTGATAAAGTACTTTCCTCCATCTGGGGATGGACCTGGCCAGATGCTGCCAATGGTGATAATTACAGGGAGGCTTGAACTGGGGTTCTGGCTGAGCATAGCTGTCAGTGCAGAAGGTTATCTAAATATTCCTAGAAGTGGTTAGGTAAGGAGTTAGCGGTCTATAAAGTCAGTAAGGCTGTAAGAAAGGAGGGTCCGAGCTAAATTGTGTAAAGCTATTACTTAACGTCCACCTGACCTAGGTGGTGTCTCCTTGTGGAATTTACCTTAAATCAGGAGACTTGCATGTAGACTGTTATTACTGCTAGTCCTTGAAAGTGGCCAAGGGAGATATCTGATTCCAGAGAAAGCCTTTCCTGAGGCTGTTCTCCAAATACCTGGAATGTGTATGTCCAGAGGGTGATCAGTCCACACTGTTAGCCCTTCTTAGGGAAAAGTCAATTGGGAAAACTATGAAGGCACACATGATTTTCATAACAGAATACAGCTGATATATGACAAGCCAAGTAACACCAAAAGATCCTTGGAATTTGGCTTCCTCTGGAGGAATTCCGTGATCCCTCCAGGTAGTGACTTTGCCATAACCAGCTGAGTTCTTATGATATATTCCTGTGGCCTGCAGCACTCAGCCTCTCTTAAACCTCAGGAACTGGGGATGTGGCTCGGCTGGTAGAGCATTTACCAAGCATACATGAAATCATGGGTTCGACCCCCAGCACTGAATAAACTGGACATGAAAGCACATACCTGTGGAGGGAGGAGGGTCAGGAGTTCATCCCCAGCCACGTAGTGAATTCAAGAGTAGCCTGAAATACATGAGACCTTGTCCTGGAAGGAAAGACAAGGAAAAAAACCTTCATATCTACTTACTTCATGGCTGACTTAAACCTACTGCCTACCCTTGTCGTCTTGGGACTGGACTTGAACTTGCTGCGTTTGTGGAGGAGCCAAAGGAAGGAGAGCTTAGAACCACAAATGAGGAATTTGATTCCTGACATTGTCAGAGTGACTACGCCCAGAAATGATTGCCTCGCTGTCCTGAGACAAAAGGACAGGTGAAAGTCTGAACAGGAGTGGTTCCTTTTGGAGAAGACGTTAGTGGCTGACGATAGTCCTTGGTCTGTAGACGCAGCAGCCAGCCCCTAGCCGCCAGTCAGTGACAGTCTCCTGCATATGTCTGCTAGGAAAAAACTGTTGGAGTGTCGCACAAAGAAACAAATGAACAAGGCAGTTTTATAAAAAGTGTGAGGCCTAACCAAAACCAGGCTGCAGACACATGGCACAGGAAGTTCGCCTAGTTTTTATTCTAAAGCAAATGGTGATTCTGTGTCATCTCATTGGTGAGAGCATGTCTGTGAGTGTGTATTTTTACTGTGAGAGTGTGTGTGTGTGTGTGTGTGTGTGTCCCTGCCTGCACATGTGTTTATGGGTGTGTATGTGTGTGTGTTTGCTGAGGAGGGTGTATTTATATGTGTTGGGTATATGTGCAGTGTGTGGAGGCCAGAGGACGATCCTGAGAGTTGTTTCTTAGGCCCCTTCTCCCCTTTCCTTTTGAGATCCTCACTGGTCTCCTGCTGACTCCGTACTCACCAAGCAGACTCAGCTGGCTAGCCAGTGAACTCCAGGGATCCTCCTGTCTCCATTTCCCCCACACTGGGATGACAAGCCTGCCACACTGTGCCCTGTTTATTTACATAAGAGTTCTGGGAATCAAACTCAAGTCATGTGCTGGCAAATTTACCACCCTAGCCATCTCCCCAGCCCCCCTGTTATAAAGGTTCAGGTGCACAGAAGTGACTTCAGTGAACTTTGTCACCTCCAAACCTGATGTCTAAGTAAGGCCATGTGCATGGCTGTGAGGTGTTAGGAGTCATTTTTTGTTTGTTGGTTGGTTTGGGGGAGTCTTTTTTTCAAGACAGGGTTTTTCTGTTTAACAGCCCTGACTATCCTAGAACTCACCCTGTAGAGCAGGCTGGCCTTGAACTCACAGAGATCCGCCTGCCTCTGCCTTCCAAGAGCTGGAATTAAAGGTGTGCACCACCATGCCCAGCAGGGGTGAGGACTCATAGGTGGTTCTAGAGTTACAACTCAGCACACTCCCTTTTAGGCACATAAACAACTTCCACGGGGAACTGGAGGGACCAGGACTCTCCCTGCATCCTAAGCTTCGTCTGCTGCAGGAGAAGCTACTTTAGTAACCCTTAGTAAGAGTACCTGGGAAATAAAGGTGCCTCCCTGACCTGTACTGAGATAGATTCTGGAGCCAGTGTGGGGATCTAGGCACAAAGGCAGCTAGGTACATAAGAAGTCCATCCTAGAGGCAAGCCAAACATGATATTGGATACCTTTTTCAGCACTTGGTGGTAGAGGCAGGGGGATCTGGAGTTCAGTTTCATTTACGGCTACATAGTAAGTTCAAGGCCAGCATGGACTACAGGAGCCCCTGGAGAGATGGGGAAAGGGGATTTTGCCTTGTGGATTATTTTGGGACACTGCCCCCTCAAATTACAGTTTTATTTTATGAAGGGAGAATAGATTCTGAATTTAACAAGTGACTTGAGATGGTGACTTTGGAGTGTGGCTTGTTAGAAGCTGCTGCTGTCTACAGCGTTGCTGCCTGTCCTGTGTTAGACCTCCTGAGACCGGGGAGGCTGTGTCCCCCACTCTTCAGCGATTCACCCGCCTTTCTCAGATTACTCTCAGCCTTTAACAGACTGTTGCCTGGCCCAGTCGAGAGGCCCTATAATTAAGACCCATCTTCTGCCTCTTTAATAACACAGGAGAGAGAGTGATCCTGAGTAAGGCAGCAGGAAACTGTAATTCCAGGTCTTCTTCCTGAGCTGGTACGAATTTAGTGCGTGTGAAGTCTTGCTGCTCAGGAGCGAGGGCCGTCTGTTGGCCTGGCAGTTGTGTGGTGGGAGGGAAATGGCATAACAAGATGCTCTGATTTTTGTGAAGTTCCTTGGATCAGTGTCCAGCCTACCCGGGGTTTCCCACTTCACCTTCCTGTGATATGTAGACATTGGCTGAGAGAGATGAGCTCATCTGGGTCAGTTCATAAGACACACCACAGACATAGAGCCTCCCCAAGTGCCTGCTGGAAACCCCAGCAGTGTCCTTAACTTACCCTATTCTGGGCCTCATACTGACTCAGTATGCTCCAATTTTCCCCGCTGGTCACTTCTCAATGCCTTTCACATTGTCCTCTGGAATGACGCCAGAAAGATTCAAATGGTCTTCCAATCCCAGCCTCTTCCTGTGGTATATACTAGGTAGATGTTCTCCTCCTCCATGTACAGGGATGGCCTCTTGGATTCTGACCCCACTTGCCCATCCAGTGTCCTTGCCCGTGAGTCCCATGTCTGTATATCTGTGCTCTCTCCCTAAGACCCTTGCTGACTGCCCCCACATCCGTGACTTGCTATAGCCTTATCCATGGGATCTTAACTTTTATTCACAACTAGAACATAAGCAAATACGTGAGGTAGGAGGATTAGGCGTTCTAGGCTACCTCAGGCTACATAGTAAGAGCCTCTCAGAAAGAAAAAAGCTAATGAACTCTCAGCAATTCTGAATTTTCTCCTGCCTCCTTTCCTTGCAGATTGATGCACTGAGTAAAAGGAGCAAAGAAGCAGAGGCAGCCTTCTTGACTGTGTACAAGAGATTAATTGATGTTCCAGGTGAGTGGGGGGAGACTGTGTTTGCTCAGGTGCGACTGTGACTGTTACTGTTTTGAGTTATCCTAAGGTGAACGGGTCACTCAAGCAGCTTCCCTGGGAAACCAAGGGGTTTGGAGAATGTGAATTCTATAGAACCCAGACTTTGGGTAAGCCGGAAAATGCAGTGTATGTATAATCCCAGGCTCACTAGCTGATTCTTTTGTAAGCACAGAAGCCCATGCCTGTGGCCATGCCCAGAATTTCTGTATAAGGGGAAGTATAGCTTGATGGTCAGTGCTCTGCAATGGTCTCCCAAGTGCAGATGCCACCTGCAGGACCTTGGGAATGGTGCTGACAGCACCCCTGGTGTGTTTCACACCCCTCCATCTCAGAGGCTCTGGGGCTCCTGGGAAGTGTCTTTTCCTGAAGGGTTAAAACTGACAGCCCCGTTCACTGTGATGAAGTAATTGAGTAGCATCTTCTTTTAAAGGCATGCATTCAAGTTTAAGTGCTCCTGGTCAGGGATTCCTCAAGGAGATGGCATCCCAGTCCCTTAGGGCAGTGTGGTAGGTTTCTCATTCCTCAGCTTCCATGTGATCGAGAATGGGATCAGGACAGATGGATATGATCACATGGATCCTGGCTCAGTCCTGGAGGGAAAGTCACATCTCCCTCTGCTGACAAGGAAACCAGAGTACCCCCCACACTGCAGTCCCGTTTGCCTTGTTTGATAATTGTGCAGACACCTCCGTATTAGACATGCCTTGACAGACAGACAAAGCAGAGACTTCCCTTTTGTACCTGTACAGTGTCGGCATTCCTTCCAAGAAGGGCCTGGTCTATAGCACTGTGTTCACTGACAGCCACCAGTCAGTGCCACCAGAAGCTTGGCTCTTCTCTCTTGGAGCTAAACCAAAAAGGAATTCTCTGAACAGAATTCCAAACAAGGAATTCTCTGATCCAGTCTCCCTCCATGGGATTTGCTGCAAGGTCTCAATTGTATTGCTTTTCCTTTTGGATCTCAATTTTCTCTTCTGTAAAATGGGTAGGATGTAGAAAGGTCGTGCAGGTGGCATCTGCACTTGGGAGACCATTGCAGAGCACTGACCACCAAGCTATACTTCCCCTTATATAGTAGTGGAGAATACTTTCCCATGTTCCATTTTTTATTGCCTTAGTTGTTTATCATGCTCTGAGTTCTAAATTCTGACCTTACGATTTTCTGTAAGAGTTTGTATGTTATTATGTGTTTTCTGAAGACTATGCCTAAGACCAACAAGGAAGCTTCTGTATTATAAATGGATTATTTGGTGTTCAGGGTACACTGCATGTCCTGGTTTGCTGCTCTGTTGATGTAATAAAACAGTGACCAAATCAATTTGGGGCAGGAAAGAATTTATTTGACCTTCATGTCCTGATCACAGTGCATCAATGAGAGGGGTTAGGACAGGGACCTAGAAACAGGAACTACAGCAGAGACCGTGGAGGGAAGCTGCTGATTGGTTTACTCTCCATGGCTTGCTCAGCCTGCCCAGACCACCTGCTCAGAGGTGGCACCACTTACAGTGGGCTGGGCCCTCCCACATCCATCACTAATCAAGAAATACCCCATACAATTGCCCACGGGGGCAGTTCTTCCTGTGGTTGCTCTAAGTTGTGTCCTGTTGACAAAAAAACTAACCAGCACACTGTTCCTCAAGTGCTAGAAGTTTGATGGATACTTCCTGCATTTTCTTTTTTCTCCCTTTATTTTACTTTTCAGTGTTGGGGGTTGGACCCCCCAGAACCTTGTACTTGTTATCAACTTGGTTCTCTTATGTGTAAGGCATCTTAGAATGTTTTCTCTGAACCATGTGATGTCTACACTGACTCCCGGGATGCAGAATTTATAGGAGAAGTACAGCCATTTCCATACCATTCATTCTCCAAGTGTTCTCTCGGTTCCTCCTGCTCAGGAGGGTTCTGCTCCTGCCGTCACTGCAGGATTCCACAGGATTCCACAGGGAAGGGAGTTCCAGATGAGAGCAGGGGCCTGTCAAGCTGGGGAATTCTTATTCCGTGTTCACCAAAGACCTTCTTTCATTTTGACCTCAGCTCCTGCTTTCAAACCAAAACTTACATTCTGTGCAGAATCGCATTTGGACCGGGTTTTCCCCAGTGAAGTTTCCCAGCTCAGGAATCACTTGGCAGACTGTTGGATTCTTTATCTGAAGTGATTTTCTGCCTCAGTTTCCCAAAGAACACAAACAGATTGGTTTTCTCATTAAAGTTGTATTTTTATATATAAAGACCTTATATATTTTTATAGTTTCCATAATTATATTGGGCTGGAGAATTTTGTTTATTTTTACATTTATTTATTTGTTTGTGTACGTGTGAACATGCATGTGTGTCCACCAGAGAACAACTTGTCAGAGTTCATTCTCTTTCTACCATGCAGGTCCCACAAGCACCTTTACTCACTGAGCCGTCTCAACGGCCATGTTTGGTTTTTGAGGCAGGGTTGTACTATATATCTAAAGGTGGCTTCCAGTTCACCACATAGCACAAGTTAATCTCTAACTCACCACAATCCTCCTGTCTCAGTCTCCCAGTTATTAGAGATAGAGGTATGTGCCACCACACCAAGCTCGAGCTATTAGCAGTTCTCAACCTGTGGATCATGACCCTTTGGGGTCACATATCAGATCTCCTGCATATCAGATCTTTACAGTACGATTCACAACAGTAACAAAATGACAGTTATGAAGTAGCAATGAAATAATTTTATGGTTAGAAGTCACCACAACCTGAGGAACTGTATTAAAGGGTCACAGCATTAGGAAGCTTGAGAACCACAGAGCTAGAGAATTAAAGCTCACAGTTCACACGGAAGATGGACTAAATTAGATTTACTATTTTGGAGTTAAGAATGTAGTTTAACTGATAAGTGCCTGTCTAGCATGCATGAAGCGCTGGATTCGATCTGTAGCTACATAAATCCAGGAACTGTGGTAAAATGCAGCACTCAATGGGCAGAGGCAGGAAGATCAGGAATTTAAGGTCATTCTTGGCTACACATCAAGTTCAAGGCCAGCATGGTCTACTGGAGAGTCTGTCTCAAAAAAAAAAAAAAAAATTGTGTTTTCTCTATCAGAGTCAACTAAAACACACCTACATTCCAGGTAGATCATTCCCCTCAGCATGCTAGACGTGCTGTGGGCTGACAGATCTGACAAGTTACCTAGGAAGCTGGGCCAGGGCGCTCCACCTGGGTCATGCAGTCTGGCGATTGCTTAGATGAGGTAATCCTGTGGCTGAGGCTTCCAGGAAAGGCCTGGTCAATAGCGCCTCATTTATTGACAGCCACCCAGGCAGGCAGGGGTCCAGGAGCCTTCGTTGTCTGTGGGCTTTAGGCTGCAGTCCAGTAGCAGACAGAAGGACCTGTGGACATATTGAGTTCTGCTTGAGAGAGACAGGAACTCATGTTAACAGGAAGCTTGGGGAAACTGACAGGTATGGCAGCTACGTGCCCCGTGGCTCAGTGCCAGGAGCTCAGGCAGGGCAGGGCTGCCAGCCCCGGGAAGAGCTGGGTCCTGGGGTGGCTGGCGCCAGCCACCATGCCGCCTGGAGCTGTACTTCTCCATTTCTTCTTGCCCCTTGTTTGTGGGGTCTGCTTACGGCCAAGGTTTATTCTCTCACTCTGTGCCCACCAACAGGCACCCAGAAAGTGTGAACCAGGCAGTTAACAAAACCCTTCAGGGTCCCTGAACGGCTTTCAGCAGCCACCAAAGTGACGGCTCCATCTCGGTCCAGCTCTCATTCCCAAGTGAAAGCCTGCATGGCCAGCTCTCTCCTGAACTGTCCACTGGGATGGCTAATGGCCCCTGTTCCCACTCAAGGGCCACCATCCTCTCCCTCATCGTCTGCTCATCCAAGGACCATGTGGTCACCTAGTCCTCCTAGCCATTTACCAGTAGACTATGTCTCTATCCCACCTCCTGCCACCCCTTCTCACATTGCAGGTGCCCCAAGCACAGCTCAGTTCACCTGTCTCTAGACCTGCAGATTAATTTATATGAGGACCCCATGTGCTCAAATGTTCTGCCTTGTCCTAACACATCTTGCTCTGACCTCATGGTCTAGGTCTATGTAGTCCAGGTAGACTTAGAATTCACCATCTTCCTACCTCAGCCTCCCAAATGCTAAGATCACAAGCATGTATTGCCACACTCAGCCTCCTGTGCCCCAACCCCAACCCCTCTCTTTTGAGATAAGGTCTCATGTAGCTCAGGGTTACCCTCAAACTTTGATATGTAGCTGAGGATAACTTTGAACTTCTGATCGTCCTGCCTCCCCAACCCGAGTGCTGGGATTACAGCTGTGCACCACCATGTCTGGTTCGTGCAGTGGTGGGATTGATCCCAGAGGCTCAAGCATGCTAGACAAGCAGTCTGCATGACTGAGCTACAGCCCCAGCCGTCTCCCTGCTGGTATAGCTATGGCGTACACTGCATGACAACATGTTAGTCAACAGGGAACACATAGACAGTAACAGTGATGTTAGAAGACTATCACCTAGCCATTTCCTCCCTGCCTTAGCTCCTATAACATTTCTTCAGAAATAACAAAATCCAGTAACACATTTCTCAGAATTTGTCCTCATAGATGCATGACTGTACTTGGTAACTGGGTTCTTTTGGAAGGGACACTCAAACAATGTGGCCTTCTTCCTAATCATTTCCCAGACATCTACCTCAGTGTCTGACATGTAGTAGAAATTAGGTAAATATTTGCCTAGTGAATGTACAAATGGATGTGTCAAATCATTTCTTCCAAGTGCTGTCTGAAGCCAGATGGGTGGTGCTGTACTCCCAGCACTAGGGGTGTGGAGGCAGGAGCTCGGAGTCTAAGGTTATCCTCATGTCTGAGGTGGCTTCACTGTAGGGCAATATGAATGACATGAAACCGTGTTGGGTAAACTAAATAGTATGGTCTCAGTTTTCCTGCTCTGCAGCTTTCTTAGTCAGTATATACCTTGCCCCGTGATTGGCACCTCCCATGGGAATGAGCCCCCTGGAGTATCTAAAGTATCAGACAGCATCCACTGCTCCAGAACAGATTGTCTTGCCACTGCCATGGAGTGGTTTAATGGCTCTCTGAATTTTCATTTAGCTTTTATGTCAGTCTATAAAGATTTTCATGGCTGCAAAGACACTGACACAGCCTTCCATTCAGGGTCCAGCACATGTGCTTGGCAGGTTTTTCATCCTGTGGCTTTGATGCCTGGCACCTGCATTTGGTTGAACAGCTGTCCTGCCTGCATCCCAGCTGGGATCTCCCTATACCCTGCCTGCTCACCTGCCCCTGATCCCCAGCTCCAGGGATCAGACATCTCTTTCTGGCGTCCACGGGCATACACACACAAATAAAACATAATTCTAAAGAGACCCTGTCTTAGTTAGGGTTTCTATTGCTGTAACGAAGCACCATGACCAAGAGCAAGTTGGGGAGGAAAGGGTTTATTTGGTTTTAACTTCTACATTGCTGTTATCACCAAAGGAGTCAGGACAGGAACTCGGGCAGGATAGGAACCTAAAGCAGGAGTTGATGCAGAGGCCGTGGAGGAGTGCTGCTTATTGACTTGCTCCCCATGGCTTGCTCAGCCTGCTTTCTTGTAGAACCCAGGACCACTAGCCCAGGGATGGCACCATCCACCATGGGCTGGGCCCTCCCTCATCAATCACTAATTAAGAAAATGTCTTACAGCTGGATCTTATGGAGACGGTTTTCCAATTGGAGTCCCTTCCTCTCTGAGGATGCTAGCTTGTGTCAAATTAGCATAAAACCAGCCAGCACAGACCCAGTCTCCAAAAAAACAAAAACCAGCAGCTGTCAACAAAAATCTCAGCATGTTAAAGATACTGACTAGACCTTTATTGCAAAATAACCTTAAGCCATTATTGGTCATTATCTCAGCAGTTACAGTAATATGGCCTAATATTTCCTTAGTGACAGAGAGTTTTTTGTTTTTGTTTTTTGGTTTTTTTTTTTTTTTTTTTTTACTTTTCTTTTAAGATCTACCTGCCTCTGCCTCCCCAGTGTTAGGATTAAAAGCATGAACCACCGGGTCCAGCTGAGGGATGATTTACTTGAGTCAAGTTTTCACTCTGGAACTCATGATCATCCTCCAGCCTCAGCCTCTCTAGTGCTGGGATTACAGGTGTGTGCTGCTGGCAGTACCTGCCGAAGTCAGAGCCTTAGGCTTCCCCCAAGAAGGCATTTCATTCAGAGTCACGTCTGAGGGCCCAGTTTAGTTTTTCAGTTCTTCATTCATTATTTTATGGTTTTTTTTTTTTTTTTTTTTTTTTTTTTTTTTTTTTTTTAAAGATTTATTTATTTATTTATTATGTATACAGTGTTCTGCCTGCATGTATGCCTACATGCCAGAAGAGGGCACCAGAGCTCATTATAGATGGTTGTGAGCCACCATGTGGTTGCTGGGAATTGAACTCAGGACCTCTGGAAGAGCAGCCAGTGCTCTTAACCTCTGAGCCATCTCTCCAGCCCCATTTTATGGTTTCTTATTATGTGTGTGCTTGTGTGCACATACATATCACCTGTATGGAAATTAGAACCTTCAGAAGTAGATTTTCTCTTTCCACTATGTGCACCCTGGGGATCAAACTGAGGTTATCAGGCTTGTCAGCAAATACACTTACCTGCTGAACTGTCATGCTTGTCCCCATTCGTTTTTTGAAGTAGGGTTTAATGTAGCCCAGGATAGCCTAGCACTTGGTGTGCAGCCAGCACTGGCCTTACATTTCTGATACTCCGGCCTCAGCTAGTGCTAAGGTTCTGAGCATGCCTTACCATACCTGGCTAATTTTTTTTTTAATTCAGTACACTTTTCATTGAGATTTATATCCGTTCTCTAACAATCCACCTCATGAGGACAAGTGTCATAAGCAGTTGCCAGCATTGTGACCTGATAGGAGTCCCCTGGGTGGGGCCTCCCTCTGCTTCTGCCTTCCTATTCTTGAGGCTGTCGTCATCCCTCAGCCTCATGGATTTGGGTCCATGTCTGTGGGCAAAGGCAGAGTTTCAGGATGGTCTCTGGATGCCATGGACCAGATGCATGGTCCCAGTGCACAGAGCACAGTTTAAGATGTCACTTAAACTCTGCCAGCACCTCCTAGCTGGCATCACATAGAAGCCTGGACTGAGAGCCCCAAAAGACTCACGGGTGACACTTCCTTCCCTTCCTCCCACTGCTCAACACTGCACACACACTTTGATCAGTAGAGAAAATATTTCACAGTCACAATTTGAGTGAAACAGCTTATCTCTCTCACTGACGATAGAAGAAATAAATGTCTCTGCTTTTAAAGGGTGGCCCTCTCCCGTAGCTGGAATATTATGGAATGACCTCCTTTTGAAGGCTTTGCATAGCAGGAATTTTCCCAATGGCATGCATAATCTGCCAGTCATTAACCTTGAGTGGGTGACTTGCCTCAGATTTTCCTTCTGCAATAATTATTTATTTGCATGGTTGGGAGGGGACAACACACATAAATCAGCAGGACAATCACTTGCCGTCTAACTTTCTCAGTTGTGCTGGCTGGTTTTATGTCAACTCGGCACAAGCTGGAGTCATCAGTAGAGAGAGTCTCCGTTGAGAAGATGCCTCCTTTAAACTGGTCTGTAGGCAAGCCTGTGGAGCATTCTCTTAGTGATTGATGGGGGCAGGCCCAGCCCATTGTGGGTGGGGCTACCCCTGGGCTAGTGGTCCTGGGTTCTCTGGCAGGCTGAGAAAACATGGAGAGCAAGTCAGTAAGCAACGCTCTTCCATGACCTCTGCATCAGCTCCTGTCTCCACGTTCCTACTCTGTTTGCATTCCTGTTCTGACTTCCTTCATTGATTATCAGTGATATGGACGTATAAGCCCTTTCCTCCCCGAGTTGCTTTGGTCATGGTGTTTCACCACAGCAATAGTAACCCTGACTAAAACAGTTGCCCTTACCAGCATCACAGGTAAGAGCAGTTACCTGCCTACTTGTAAAGTACTCATAAAGCTAAAACATGTTGGAATGTCTATTCTGGAAAGTTTTGGGGAGGTGCATGTGCACAAGTATGTGTTGAGATAAAGTCTGAAAGAATCAGGCTGTCCTCACTCCCTACATAGCCCCGACTGTCCTGAAACTCTGAATCCTGCCCAAGCCTCCCAAGTACTAGGTTCACAGACCTGTGTCACCGCACCTGGTTATCAGTTTTGTGGTAGTGGCGTACCCCTCTAGTCTCAGTGCTTAAGAGGCAGAGGCAAGTGGATCTGTCCCTGAGAGTTCAAGGCCAGCTTGGTCTACAAAGTGAGTTGCAGGACAGCCAGGGCTACACAGAGGAACCTTGTCTTGAAAAAATCCTTAGACTTGTACTGGGGAGATGGCTTAGTTGGTAAAGCACTAGCCACTCATGCAGGAGGACCCGAAACTGGGTCTCCAGCATCCACTCACAAATCCAGGTGTGGTGTGGGTGTGTGAGTCTTTCACTTTCTGAACAGCCAGCCAAGTGAGCTCTGGGTTCAGTGAGACCTCACACACACACACACACACACACACACACACACGCACACACGCACGCGCGCACACACACACACACACACACACACACACACGCACGCACGCACGCACGCACGCACACGCACCCACACACGTGAACACTGCATTCTTACACTGCATAGGCGCAAAAGAGTCCTTAGACAGGAGGTGAGGCACCACGCCGGTGAAGCCACTGCCACTTGTTTGCTGCTGCTACAGAACTCGGCCTTAGCCGCAAAGCTCCTTGGGAAAATCTCTTTGCAAGCTGCCTGTCTTCTCCTGGTTTCCAGGATTCCCATGCAAGCATCATATTTTACTCCTGACTCAGTAGCAGTGTGCTTCCTACCGACGAGGCCCTGTCAACTAAAGGACAGTGCCTGGGAGCACTTAAGACTGAGGGCTTAGGAAGCACATTACCAGCACTGTAAAGTGTTCACCACCTCACGAAGCAGTCCACCCCCACGGTGTAAGAACTGCCTCAGCCTCCTTGACTGCCTTCGGAAACTGGCCTGTAGTTTTGGAAAGCACATGTGTGGTGGCTACTTTTCTCATTGCTGTGACAAAAGCAACTTAAGGGAGAGAGGGTTTGTCTTGGCTCACAGTTTTAGGAGATACGTCCAGAGGAGAGACTTGGTGGCAGGAGCATAAGCAGCTGGTCACATGGCATCCACAGTCAGGAAGCAGAGAGAAGGATGCTGGGGCTCAGTACACTTTTTCCTTTCCATTCAGTCCAGGACCCCAGCCAGGAAATGGGTCTTCATTCCTCAATTAAATCTTTCTAGAAACACCTTCACAGTCAAATCCAGAGGTATATTTTCATGGTGATTCTAGGTCCAGTTCAATTGACAGTGAAGTGAACCCCCACAATATGGCATAGGTTCTCTGGAGCGATGAATGAGATCTTACTAGAAAGAACTCATTTGTGGGTTATTCTGTTCCCAGAACTAGAAGCCACAGGCTGACCTCAAACTCGTATAGCTGTTGATGACCTTGAACTCCTAATCCTCCAGTCTCTACCTCCCAAGTGCTGGGATTACAGGTATACACCACCATGCCGCATTTATGTGGTGCTAGGCTGGGGATCGAATCCAGAGCACCACGCATGTTTGGCACTCACTCTGTAAGCAGAGCTACAGGCTCAGCTTCAGGTCTGCTTTTTAATGTTCCTCCACCAGGGGGAAATGACCATCTAGTCCTTTGTGCTGTTACCTTCTGGTGAGGACTCGTCACAAATAAAATTGGAATCTTCCTTTCCAATCCTCCTTTCCTGTTGGCCATAATGACTCCTTGGGAAAGCCAACAGGATCTGCTTGTCAGTTAGAACTGCCTCTGGGTTTTCAGGCCACCGTACCATTGGTGTGCTAGCATTCAAGGCTGGAAAAATATGGCTGCCTCTAGTCTGGTTCCAGAGGGCTAGTCTAGTTCAGGTGTTCCAGGTCTCCTAATGTTGGCAAACTAGGCCAATGCCCCGACCTTTGTAGAGTGACTTTAGTGGCTTGAGACCTGCAAGATTCCCCTGACAGGTGTCTGTCTGTCTTCCTGGGACATTTTCATTCATATTATTAAGAAACAAGACAAAAGGGGACGGGACTTCTGAGGAGCAGTGCAGCTTGGGTTATAGGCAGGCACTAAGCTGCCTGTGGCTCCTTGCACTGCCTCAAGAGACAAAAAGCAGTTGCATTTCACACTGGAGGAACTGGAAACCAGACAGGAGACAGCTTTTTTCCCACCCTTCACGACTAGGACAGCAGACAGACTTGGAGCATCTTTTATCTCAGTGCCCTGTTACATGCTGTTTACAGTGATCAATCAACTACATACTCTTGTTTTTATTGAGATAGTCTCATGAAGTCCATGCTGATCTCTGCATCACTGTATTCCAAGAATAACCCCTTCCTCTGGCTTCCACCTTCTGAGTTCTGAGATTGCAGATGCACACTACCATATCCTGTTTATGTGTGGTTGGGCATGGAATCCAGGGCTTCGTGCATGCTAGGCAAGGGCTCTCCCTACAGAGGCATATCCTCAACACCCAACTATACACTTTCAAGAAGTGAAAGTTACAAGGTGGATGCCTGCATCTGTGCCAGCAGCTTCAGCATGCTATCCTCATTCTTGGTCCTGCCTACCCCAAGCCCTTGGCTGTACTGGTGCATTGAAAACTTCTGAACTGACCCTGGGAATCCTTCTTGGTGTGCTTGCACACAGGGGTGCGTGGCCTCGTCCCACCTGTTCCTCCCCACCCCTCGACCCCCAGCCCAGCCATGACTAGGGTGATCCTGGCATGCTGGGTATCTAGACAGCTTTTCATCGGTTGCTCATCAGCATGCTAATTGTCATATAACTAATTATGCCCTGAATTCCAGTTGATTTTCTTAATGAGACAGCTGGGTTAATTATGTAATCGTATGATTACATTAGCCCAGAGTGTCCTGGCAAAAAGTAGAGTCTGCCTCTATGTGATGTCATTGCTGGGATGGTGCTCACAAGAAACACATTCATCCTGGAGCTGGTGGCAGGGGACAGCCCTGTGATGCCTGCAGAGCTGTCTGTGCAAACATGGCCCGGGGTTTAAGATGGGACTTCTAAGCCCTCACAGTATGGGGTGGATCTGTTTGCCACAAGCCCAACTGCCATCTCCAAGTCTTCCCTGGCATAAACCGTCCCAGCCAGATCTGAAGCTGGCTTGTCATCCTCGTAGCTTCAGTGAAGCCCTTAGTAATTCTTTATTTATACTGCTTCATTTTATTGGGGCTTGCCTGCTTCTCGGGTAGTTATCAGAGAATCCCAAACAAAATGTTCGTATTGAAGTCCTGGAGGGCCAGGGTGAGTGGCTTGACCAGAGTGTATAAATGGCCCCAGGCTGGCCCCAGCATTGTTTTCCATTGTGCCCCTCCACCACAGAAGCAGACATTCCTGAGAGGTCCACCTGTTGAGTTACCACTCTGCCTGGTCACACTGGTGTCCTGGTTCTTCCTCTGTCAGGACTTCCTTCTCAGCGTCAACACACTCTCCTGATGACTTCTGAAACTCAGCAGATGTCATTCGAGAGTCTCTTGTGTCCTCACAACTAATAAGCGCTCCTCCAGAAGCTGGCCCCCATCTGAGCCCCACTTATCACCCCTGCCACCACCTCCCTCATCCCTAGTCCAGTGATCCTTTACTCCCTGGGCTCACCATGCCTGCTGCATCCTACTGGCCACTCTTGGCGCACACCCATCAATCCAGAGCACTGGCCAGAGATCTTTATATATCTTCAGGCTGACCTCAGAGACTCACTTTGTAGCTAAGGACGACCTTGAATTTCTGATCTTCTGGGCCTGGTTTGTGTGGAGCTAGGGATTCAACCTAGAACCTCATGTATGCTAGGCAGGTACCAACTGAGATACAGCCATTTATCTCAAGAGTAAAAAATTTGAGATTCATAGCCCCAAGATGTTCTTATTTTATGCATATAGTATGCATGGACAATTATAGTAGTGTATTTAAAAACTCTACATCACATTCTAGAAATAGAATAAAAAGCTGCAGCCAGGCGTCATAGTTCATACCTACAATCCCAGTTCTTTGGGAGCCGAGTGCCGGAGATTACAAATTCAAGGATAGCCTGGTCTACAAAGTGAGTTCAAGTACATCCTGGGCAACTTAATGAGACCCTATGTCAAAATGAAAAGTAAACAGAAACTGAGGCTGTAGCTCAGTGGTAGAGGGCTTGCCTAGCATGCATCCAGTCCACAGCACCACACACAGTGGTGGTGAGGAGTAAAAGGGGAGGAAAGATTTTATTAAAAACATGTTCTCCTTGAAAATTATACATGTATGTATACATATAAATTGTTTACTATAGTGTTAGGCATTGAACCCTGGGCCTTGCATGTTCGAAGTAAGCATTCTAAGACTGAACTATATACCCTCAGTCCACTGAAGTTATATGTTTGTGTGAATGATGAGTGTGTGCATGTAGAGACCAGAGATTCACCTTGAGTGTTATTCCTCAGGAGCTGCCTGTCTTGGGTTTTTGTTGCTTGCTTGCTTGTTTATTTGTTTGTTTGTTTGTTTGTTTGTTTGAGACAGTCTGTCACTGGGAGCTGAGGCTTGCTAATTAGGCTAGGCTGGCTGGTCGGCCAGCAAGCCCCAAAGATCCGCCTGTCTCTGGGCTTACAAGTGTTCATCCTTGCTCCCCTCTTCCTAGCTTTTTATATGTGTTCTGGTGCTCAGATTCTTCACCAACTTCACCAACTGAGTGCCTTCTCAGCGTGTCCCTGCTTGATGGACGTTGGAGTTGCTTCCAATCTGTGATCTCTATGAATAAACTATTGTCACCTGGACAAGTTGTTTTGTTTAAGGGCTTTTCATTTTGAGCCAGGGCCTCACGTATCCCAGTCAGGCCTTGAATTTGCTACATAGCCAAAGATGGATTGCTACATAGCCAAGGCAGAATTCTGATCATCCTGCCTCCACCTCCTGAGTTCTGGGATTATTCTGATGAAACACCACACCTGTTTATGCAGCACTGAGGAGGGAATCCAGGACTTCCTCCATGAAGCAAGCACACTATCAGCTAGGTATCTCCTCGCTCCTCAACCCCGACTTTGATTTTTTTTTTTAAAGGAAAATATTCCTGCTAGGTCATTGAACTTGATAAGAATTACGCTGTTTTTTGAAATAATTGATTCATTTTTATCCTCTTCAAAAAACAGATTTCCGCTTGCTCCATATCTGCTCTGTCGTTTGTTATTGTCTAATGGTGATGTTTCCCCCACCACCACCTTTTGACCCTTAGATCTTTCTTTACATTTCTTCAATCTGTTGCCCCCCTCTGCCTCCTCCTCCCCCACCCCCACCCCCTGCAACCATTTTCTTTCCTTTGCTTGTCTTTTTGAGAGAGGGTCTCGAGCTAAACTGAAATTCAAGATCCTCCTACTCATCCTCCCAAGTGCTGATATTAGAGACCTGAGCAATTGCACCAGCCTATAGGTACCCTTTATAAAGTTGAAGGAGTTCCATCTTGAATGAGCATTGAATCTTGTCAGCTTTTTGTTTGTTTTTGTTTTTCTACTACCATATAGCTTCTTTCTTACTGTCAAAGCATGGTTTAAAAAAAAAGAGTTGGTTTTCAAGTGTTACGCCAATTGTGCATTCCCAGGATGAACCTCACTTGGTGTGGGCCTGTGGCTCAGAAGAACATACTCACCTAACGTGCCCAAGCCCCTGGTGCGATCCCCAGTACTACCTAATGAGCGAGTAGATACACATACATGCCTACAAAATGGGCTGGAGCAATCCGTTAGTGCTTTACTAAGAATTCTCGTCTTTAAATTTGTAAGGAATCTTGATTATAGTTTTTTTAGGATTTGGAGGTGAGCTTGTTCTTGTTTTTGTGTCATTTTTGACCAGAAGGCAAGGCTCTGAGCTCACTTCCTGAGCTGGGAAGGGTTCCCTCTTCAAAATTGCCGTTATTTCTTCTTTATACCCCTTCCTCCTGGGACGGTTCTTTCTTTAACCTTTTTTTTTTGTCCTTTTCTTCACCAGCTTTTGGCAATTTTATACATGTGTATGAACTTTTTGGCCCTTTGCACACACCGTACCCTCTCTTATCCTCTCCCTTTTAACGCCCCTTCTTCCCAACAAGTTCCCCTCGCTTTCATCATCTCTTTTCCTGGTTTTGTGACTCACTGAGCTTAAATAGGGTTGCTTACGGGCCCATGAATGAGACATTTTTGTCGGAACTTCAGGCAACTGACTGGTGGCTGCAGTACTGAAGAGAACTCCTCCTCCTCCTCCTCCTCCTCCTCCTCCTCCTCCTCCCCCTCCTCCTCCTCCTCCCCCTCCTCCTCCTCCTCCTCCCCCTCCTCCTCCTCCTCCCCCTCCTCCTCCTCTTTCTCCTCCCCCTCCTCTTCCTCCCCCTCCTCCTCCTCCCCCTCCTCCTCCTCCTCCCCCTCCTCCCCCTCCTCCTCCCCCTCCTCCTCCTCCCCCTCCTCCCCCTCCTCCCCCTCCTCCTCCTCCTCCCCCTCCTCCTCCTCCTCCTCCCCCTCCTCCCCCTCCTCCCCCTCCTCCTCCTCCCCCTCCCCCTCCTCCTCCTCCTCCTCCTCCCTTGGCTTAGCGACCATCAGCTGCCGATAGCGCTCCGTGATGGCAGGACGATAGCGGGCCTGGGACTGCAGTTTCCATTTCAAATTCAACTCATGAAAAGACAGAGCACGAGTAACATTTTTGTAACTTCTTTTTGAGTCAGATTTGATCATTTCCTTTTTTTTTTTTTTTTTTGCCTTTGTTTTATTTACGTGTGTGTACACACTGGGGAGTGTGTGTGTGGAGGTCAGAGGTCAGTCTAGTGTGTCATTTATCAGGGTCTCTCACTGGGATGTGGGGCTCTCCAAGTAGGCTAAGGTGACTGGCCAGCAAGCCCCAGGGGTGTTGTGTCTCACTGGCCACCAGACCTGGCATTTTATATGAATGCTGGGGATCAGAATCAGGTCCTCATGCTTGTATGGCGGGCACTTTACCCACTGAGCTGTCTTCCCAGTCTGGGTTTTTTTTAAACAATTTGTCACCATATTGACCAGTTGGCTTCAAACTTACATAGATCTGCCTATCTGTGCCTTCTAGACTGCTGGGATTACAGGCATGCCACACCACACCTGGCTCTGGGAAAACTTTTAAGGAATGATCTACCTCATCTAAATTACCGAATTTATTGGCATGATGGTAACCAAAGTATATTTATCATCTTTTCTTTTTTTTTCTGGTTTTTTTCAAGACAGAATTTCTCTGTGTAGTTTTGGTGCCTGTCCTGGATCTTGCTCTGTAGACCAGAGATTCACCTGGCTCTGCCTCCCGAGTGCTGGGATTAAAGACGTGTGCCACCACTGCCCGGCATCTTTTTTTTTTCTTTTTCTTTTAAACAACAGAGTTACTATATGTCCCTGGCTGGCCTGGAACTTAATATATAGACTAGGCTAGCCTCAAACTCATTCACAGAGCTCCGCCTGCCTCTGACTCTCAGTGTTGGCACTAAAGGTGTATTTTGCCATCTGTGGGATGGGCCATTAGTGATAGTGCATGCCTCTAATCCCAGGAGTCCAGGAGGCACAGACAGGCAGGTCTCTATGCATTAGAGGCCAGCCTGATTTACATACTGATTTCCATGCCAGCCAGGGCTACGCAGTGAAACCCTGTCTTTAAAAAAAAAAAAAAAAAAGAGCATGTATGGTCACATCCATTCTTTCATTTTCTGATCTTGGGATTTGTAAATTCTAAGTTTTTTCCAGATCAGTCTGGCTAGAAGCTAATCAATTTCAATGATTTTTTTTTTCCCTTAAGAACCTGCTTTTGTTTGCATTGATTTTTTTTTTCTTTTTGCCTTTTCAGTTTTATTGCTCCCCAATCTCCTTTGCTCACTTCTGCTTACTTTGCATTTGATTGGCTCCTTTTTTATGTTCTGAAGTGGAGGTCCAGAGCATAGTTTATTCCATTGTGGCCAGAGTATGTGCTTTGGATGATACTTGTTCTTTTGAATTTATCAAGACTTGTTTGCGGCTCTGCTGCCCATTGATGGATGTTCCCGGTACATATGAAAGGAGCACTTGTTGTGCATCTGTGTAGGCCACCAAGGTGGTTGACAGTCTGCGTTCTTCAGGCTTGCAGCCAGGCTGACTGTTTGCTGGCTTTCTCAGTGGATGAGCCCTAGCCTTGCATTTTCAAGACGCTGGCTTCCTTCCCCAGCACCACAGGGCAGAATTATTGTCTATCTGTTTATGTTATTAATAAATGTGAATGGAGATTTGAAATCTGTACCCATTATTATGGATTTTTTTCTTTTTCCTCCTGTCCTATCTGTTTTTGCTTAGTGTATTTTGGGGTGTATACCTCTAGCCTCTTTGGCAAGCCTTTGAGAGCAAGGTGTTAGTCTTGTTTATCACATATCCCTTTAGCACCCTGAACCACCCTGGTGTCCTTATCATTAATATTATCAGTTACTTTTGGTGGTGATGGATGGTTCTGGTCATGCCCGGCACTGAGCTCCTGACTCCCTCTCTGTCTTTATTAAGGCAACTACTTAAGTATCTCTGTCTCCTCTTACTAAAAAAAAAGCCCCTCTTTGCCCATTTATACGGAACCCATCTTCCAGTCATCCGATCTTTAGTGTGGCCAAGTTTTTTGTTTTGTTTTACTTTTGATATTTGACGTACCTGGGCTACCTCTCCAAAGAGGCTGGTTCCTGCTGACTTGGCTCAGTATCCCTTGCAGTGCCCAACCCTGGCCTTTCCCAGATCATGTAGCCACTTAGGAAACCCTTGTTAAATTAGTGCATGAAGAGACAGTGTAATTGAGGTGGCTGCTGGCTCAGGAAGTAGCATTCTTAATTAGCATTTTGCATACCTGTTGCCCTGGCCAGCTTCCCTTCCCATCCCTGTCCCTGGGGGAGATGCCAGCACCTGACACATCACAGCATGCCCTCCCCCAGCTTCTGCAGGGAGGACTAGAATTAATGAGCTAATGTTACCGCGCTTAGCAAAATGTGCTGAATAAATCCAGGTGATAGGGTTGTTTGTTATATAATTATGCTGTTTAAGTCCTGAGTTGCATAACGAACTGCACACTACCTCTGAGCATGCTTCAGGAATTAACTTATCAGATGATCATCGTAAAATGTTTTCTGAGTTTGTCATGGTGGGTGGATGGGGATAGTGGCAAAGCATGTTGGGTTGGAGGCTGGGCAGGTGCCTTGCAGAACTTTGCATGTTATTCTTCTGTCTATGGGTGTGTTCTGTCTCCTCCCTCAGACAATTCCGTAATTGAACTGCTGAGATCGGAGGCTTCTGACGTACAGCCTGAGACCTAACAATGCTTGTGTGGAGTTTAAATGGCATTGGAAATCGTTAACGAGACAGAAAGCTATGATTTCCCCAGCTTAACATGCAGGTCGGGGTTTGGCCTGCTGAAGTTCATTGTCTTGGTCTCCAGCTCAAACATGCTAGGGCTATTATACCATCATGTGGTAATTAGCCGTTCCTTTAATACACATAATAAAAATTAAGCCTAAGAAGTACTTTACCAATGGCTTTTACATATCCCAAAACAATATTCCAATGCTGTGGGCCTTTAGTCATGCAATGTACCATCATAAAGTTGGGAGTCTAATGCATCAAACTATTAGAACATTGAGTTCCTTTTCCATTCTGTAGCCAGTTTTGCTACTCTGACATTAACTTTAATACTGTTACATTAAATATAGATGCCATAATGAATAATTACAAGAGTGCCAGAACTTCCATTTACAGCGGGGCATGCTGAGAATTTGTCTAAAGGCTTAGTTGGTTACTATTTGCTTCATAACATGTGTGTTCTCTTCATATGTTACTGGATTCCTGTTGAATGGCAAGATGGAAGCTATTTTTTCGTCAGAGACAGACACCCTGGGTCCTGGCCTTTAAATAGGACGGCCCGGAGGAGGCTGAGGGGATGGCCCAGTCAGTCAAGTGCTTGGCAAGCATGAGGGGCTGAGTTCCAGCCCCAGGCCCCGTGGGAAAAGCTCCTGTGAGCTTGTTACCCCAGAGCTGGGGGCTGGACATTGGTGGGTTCCTGGGCCGTGCCTGCCAGCCGCTCTAGCCTCCTTAGTGAGGAAGGAAGGAAGGAAGGAAGGAAGGAAGGAAGGAAGGAAGGAAGGAAGGAAGGAAGGAAGGTCAGACTGACCCAGGCCGGATGAAAGGCACTGTCTCGACAAGATGGAGGAAGACTGAGAAAGGTGCACGTGCACACGTGTATACAATGCAGCCTTAGATCGTGAAAGCCACGTTGGTGCTAGCGGTTGTGCTAGAAAAGGCAACGTCAGTGACCATTCGTAGAGTTTTCTCCAAGTACAGCACCTTCCCCTCTCCACCCTGATCTGGATCAAGTTCAGATTGTCCTTCTATATAAAGGAAGCTGGGGACATTTCACTCATTTCTTTTAGTCCATTTTCCCAGCCTGAAGACACAGAGGCCAAAGTGTGATCCAGCTTTCCTGAGAAGATACTGCAATTAAAAAAATACCTATGATGCTTTGAGAATTCCATTCTTCTTGTTATTGCCACTCCCGCTTAGCAGAACTATGTTCCCAAAATAGCTCTAGCAATCTAACATAACATAAATATTTTAATGCTGATTGAAATAATAATGAAAAGTCATGAATGAGAAAGGGAGACAGGCAGGAACTTTGTATATAGGCCACATAAGTACCCAGTAGGCCTCAGATTCACATGATGTACAGTGTTGGTGTTAAGCCCCAGTGCAGGGCTCCCTTGGGGCTGCAGACTCCAGCTCCACACATCCTAATGACACGTGGAGTAAACTCTGTGAACACATAGACATCGCAGAGAATTCCAGACTCTGGTGAAACAGCATTCACAGAGCCATGGTGGGCCAACCCTTGCTTCCAGGAACCAGGGGTGGTCTGAAAAATTAATGACCCTGGCACTGGAAAATTAAGTGAGCTCTTGAATATATACCCTCACTGATCTGCCATGTGTGCTGTTTAGCATTCCTTGAGAGGAGACTAAATCTCCACAGCCATCCCCAGGCGAGGCTGGCGCCCCAGCCAGAAATAGATTCGGTAATCTTTCTAAGCCCTGTGACTTGGTATTCTTCTACTCTCAGAATTCCAAAGGGTGTGTTCCCCTGGGGCCCAGCAGGTGGGTTGTAATTGCCTCCTAGACAGAAGGAAAATGAAGATCAAATTGACCCAGAGCATTTAGTGTCTGTCTGTCTTTCTTCTGCTGAGAATTCATGGGAAAGCCAGAGGCCAAAGCCAGTCCTGTAAATTGCATGTCTGCTTTTTCCAACTGTATCTAATACTGAGTAAATCTACTGGCAGACATCATTCTTTTGGGGGGAGGAGGGCCAGTCTGTGGGAGTGTGAATGAACGGACATCCCTATGGAAGCCAGAGGTCAACTTCAGGTATTGTTCCTCAGGAGCCAATGTCTCTCACTGGCCTGGAACTCAGGAGTTCAGCAAGGCTAGCTGGCAGTGAGCTCGAGAGATCCATCTGTCTCCACTGCACTATTAGGATTACAACGCCACACTTGGCTTTTCCTGTGGGTGCTGGGGACTCAGACTCAGGTCCTTACACTTGCACACCAAGCTCTTTACTGACTGAGCCATGTCCCCAGTCCCCACGTGTTCTTTTGTTCACAAGGTCTCAGGACTGGCCCAGATGCTCTTCTGCTCTCTCTATTCTAATGGGGAATTTGGTGGCTTTCTAGATGGCTGGCCACAGGCCTACAGCAGGGGTAATGCTGGGTCACCCCCAGTTGTGCTTTTATAGGGGTCTCCAGTCTTAGAACCATCAACCACACACCTCTGACTGTTCTTAACACCCATCATCAGTAAAGGAGGATGACAATTTAAAAAAAAAAAAAAAAAAAGACCACATCATGCTGTAGATGTAGTTCAGGGGATAGAGCATACACGAATTTCAACATGCTCAAAGCACTGGATCAGATACCCAGCATCACATGATGTGGGTGTTCTGTTACATGCCTCTAATCCTAGCACTTGAGAAATGGAATCAGGGGACCCGAGTTCAAGGCCAGCATGGTATATATGAGCCTCTGCCTCAAAAAGTAAAGTAAAATAAAGGACCATGTCCTTACGGAGCCCAAGGGTACTTTCCTCTCTCCAAGAGTTTTCATGTATAGAAAAGTGATCACCTGGAGTCAACAGGCTTAGGTCTGCTTTCTCTGGTCCTACCAGCCAGTCAGGTAAACTCAGGCCAGCCCTTCCTCTGTACTGAACTTCAGTGCTACTTCTGTACTGTGTCATTGTGAGACTCTTGCAAGAAAATGTCCTCTCCGTATGAGTGTTCTGTGGCCTTTGCAACTCCCTTAGTCCCAAGTCCATCAACTTCCTAAACACCTTTCAATAGAGGCACCTTTCCGTGGACTAGTATCCTCCAGAGAGGGCTCTGCAATAAGACAGGCTTCCCTGGAGCCCCTTCCTCCCACTCAGTATCCCTGCATCTCTCTGTCTGACCAATGGATGGAAATCCTTAAAGAACCACACCCACCAGAGTTGGCAAATACCATGAGTCTTGTCGTCACTCCATTTTCACATGTAAGGATCTTGGACTGGGTTCCTTCTTTATCAAACTGCCCACCTAGCCAGTGGCCAAAGGGACTATGAAGGGGGAATTGAGGCCCCCAGAGAGTCTCCAGGAGGTGACTTCTAGATACTGGCCTAGAATTGACAGTAAGGGGCTGGTGTGGCTCAGAGGTACAACACCTACTTAGACGCCCCCAGTAAGGAACCTGGGGTGTGTCAGCAGAAGAGGACTTGCCTAGAATCCACCAGTGAGGGGCTGAGAGCATGGCTTGGTGGTGGAGTGTTTCCTGGATGAGGGTCTGGGTGCAGTATGCTGACCTGTGTTCTCCCATTGTGTAGATCCTGTGCCAGCCCTGGACCTCGGGCAACAGCTGGAAGTAAAAGTGCAGCGTCTACACGACATTGAAACCGAGAACCAGAAACTTAGGGAAACACTAGAAGAATACAACAAGGAGTTTGCCGAAGTGAAAAATCAAGGTCGGTGGCAAATGCCTGCCTGGCTTTGCTCTCTGCCCCCCGCCCCGCCCCCTTAATTGCCCTCTTCATACTGTTGGAACTGGCTGTAATTGTTACCCTCCTCATGAAGCCAGGGTGGGGCAAGCAGCCGAATCTCTTAAACAAAGATAATGACACCGCCTAACTATGCCACAGCTAAACTTTTCCTCCCGCAATAACTACATAGGATTTTTATTGCTCTTGGTCTGGGCCGGATCAGGATTCTTTGAAAATTCCTCCTGTATCATCTTGTGATAGGATCTGTCTTTTCAAAGACTGATGTGTCGCCTCTGGGCGACACCTGTCAGACAGCCAGCTCCTGATCAAAGGGTCATATACAGTAAGTCATTTAGTAATTGCTACCGATCCATTAAGGCTCCAGACAAGACGCATCCTTGCCAGTTGCGTGCTTACACACCATTCTTCCCATGTCGACCTCATCTATTCACTATGGAGCTCGTGGAGAAAACAAAAACCAACAGGCTCTTGGCAGGGCTCCCTTGCATCACAAGGCAGGGGAGGCAAAGGCTTTTCCTGAAGGGGACAAACATAAAGACGTTTACCCTATACCTAAAAGCCAGGTGTGTTCAAAATCCTAGAACCTTGTCCTGGTGTAAGCTGCAAATCCAGCTACTTCGGGGGCCAAGGTAGGAGGATCCAAAGTCCAAGGCCTGCCTAGGTTACGGGCTGAGGGAGCAACTTAGTGAGAACTTGTCTCACAAATAAAAAGCAAAAAGAGGGCTGAGGATATACAGGTTGAAAATCTTCCAGCGAGGGACTGGGGGTGTGGTTCAGTGGTTGAGTGTTTGCCCAGCCTTGCATCCTCAAGGCCCTAGGTTCAATTCTCCATTAATACAAAATAAAAACAAATAATACGAAAAGCCCCAGAGCCTCCTGGCTTCCTTGTGTTGAAGAAAAAAACCCAATTCAACAGCAGTCACAAGGTTTATAAAGCAACTCCCAAGTTTCTTGTGTGTGTGTCTTTATGGTTTTGTTTTAGAGACATAGGTGAAGGCTTAGGGAGGAGGGAGGGGCGTCAACCTGGCTGGCTCCTCTGCACGGCCTGCTATTTAGTGAGCTTTTAAAAAACTAATCAAAAGCTAAGTGACTAGGATTGGGACGAGCATCCTTTTTGCCTTAGAGACTGTTGGAGACAGAGTTGGGAGGGGGCACTGTCTGTGGGAAGATCCAGAAAGAAGCTGGGATGGCATAGGAAGAGTTCTAAGGGCAGGCAGGCCTGGAGTGTGAGGGCAGCAGGTCCCTCTCAGGGGCCTGTGATCACACACTGACTGGAGCTTGAATCCATGGTGGGATGCAGAAAATTGGGGGCTCAGATCCACTTGAGTCTGGTTCTGCTGAGAATATGATGGCCTCTGGGACCACAGGGGCAGCATTGTCCTGCTCAGAAGGGAACTGTTAGCCCATGAAGCTGGGATCCTGTGAGACTTTTCTCTCCCGCAGCAGCCCTCTGCAGCAGCTGCCAGTAGGGTTTGTTTCTCTCAAACTGCCCGATGCCTGGGGACAGATAAATATGTGCACATCTGGTTTGTTGCACATACCTAGAGAAGAGAGTCTCCTCGTTCTTTTTACTTTTAGCTCCAGTGACCTGCCCTTTTTGCTGCCTCTGAGACAGGGGTTTTTACCTAGCCCAGGTTAACCTCAAAGTCACTGTGTAGCTCAGGCTGCCCTCAAACTCAGTGTATGGCCAGTCTAATATCAGACTCACTGTAAATGGCCTTGGCTAACCACAAATTATTCTGTAACTCAGGCTGGCTTCAGACTCACCGTGGATTTGAGTCTATCCTCAAACTTACTGTGAAGTTCAGACTAGCCTTCTCCTAGTAATTCTCTTACCTCAGCCTCCTTCCAAATGCTAGCATTGAAGGCATGTGCCACCATTCCAGTCCTAATTTGTCTTCAGTGCGTGCTCATGGGAGCACACACAGTCCACATTGCCTGGCAGGGGGGCACTGTGAGAGCTAGGGCTACAAGCGCTGTCTGGCCTGCCACGGTCGGCTTCTCCATTCATTACCACAACTACCCGTACCAGATTCCGGGGATGCAAAGAAACTCGAATAGGCCTTGGAGGCGCCACTGCTTGTGGCTGGTGTCACAGTGCTCAGTCCCACAAGATGACTTTTAGAACAGAGGGGTACAGGTGGTGAGGACCCTCACCATTCCTTTTGACTGCTTGGATGTCCTCAGCTCAAGCCACTGAAGTGACTGCTGTCAGCTTATCACGGGCGGAAAGACACTTCGAAGAGCTGCCTACGCCCTGCTGACACACTCCAGCTGGACCTGCAGGTGGCCCCTCCTCAGGCATCCCTTGCTACAGAGCACTTCCAGGCCCCTCTCAAACACCTGAGTGTCCTCCCACATGCCACAGGATCAGCTGTCTATAGGGAGCCCTCATCCACCAAAGCTGGTGGCCAGGGCAGAGTGTACACCGACACCCAAGCTCCATGGTGGTTCCCCCTTCCCCAGCTCAGTGAGTGACACTCAGCCACAGTGCCTGGCACTTTCCATCCCATGGGAAACAATAGCAAAGCTGCCTCGGCGGCTGATGGGGTCTGTGTCTGACTCCACTTCCAAAATGTTTGCACCCTTTCCATGTAGTAAAGTCTTTAAACCCACACCAAAACTTTGTTAGTCTGCCCTCTGTAGAGGACCAATTTCAGATGCATCAGTAAGACAATATTATGTTTTACCATCGATTTCCCCCTTTTCTAAGTGTGCTGGAGGGACCACCACAATCCTTCCTGGCAAAACCCATTGATCCTCCCCAACTTGAATACTACAAGTTCAATTTCACATTGAGGGAGTAAAAGGTCCCCAAAGGGACTCATAACCATTGATTTTGTGTCAGCGTGGACAAGCTCAAGTTTAAAATACAGCGATCCCGGCAGGTTCCGAAAGCCTGGTTCACCCAGCTATGAGGAACCGCTTCCCTTACCGCTGGTTTTTCTGTCTTTGATTCTGCAGAGGTTACGATAAAAGCACTTAAGGAGAAAATCCGAGAATACGAGCAGACTCTGAAGAGCCAGGCCGAGACCATTGCTCTGGAGAAGGAACAGAAGCTGCAAAATGATTTTGCAGAGAAGGAGAGGTGAGTTGAGCCTCACACTCCCATTGCCCCCACAGCACCAATAAACACTTCACCTCCAACCCTGATGTCACATGATAGTTTGAAAAATGCACATGTGAAATCAGCCTAGGTTGTTGACAAATGTCCCAAAGTTCCTGGGTAAAGTTTTGCTTGAAGGGCTCAGATGTGGCTCATTGGTAGAGCCCCTGCCTGTAATCCCCTGTGAGAGAGGCCTTGGGTTCATCCTCAACACGGCTGGAAAGTTTCGTTGAAAAACGACAGTGCAATGCGTCACTCTCCTCCCAGCGGCCATGGTGCAGGGTTTCAGCCCTGCAGAGTGAGAACAAGGCTTTCGTAAGCTGGACACAGTTGACAAGTGACAGCTGTACCTGAGCTGAGGCACCAAGAGGCCGGGTTCCCTAACATGTGCTCTCTGCAAAAGAGCCTCGAACTCCATCTCCCTTCATTGACGTTGATATTTATGTGTCTCATAAAAATAGTTTTTGTTTCATTTTCTTTTGCTTCTTTCTATTGCCCCAGTACCTCATAAAGCAAGGAATTGAGATCCCTAACCCAAAAACCTGAAACATTCTTGACATGTAAAACTGTAAAGACTGAAAAGTTAAGCCTGCCCAGGGCTGCAGTAACTCAGAGTCCATGCTTAGCATGTGCAGGGTTGTGGTTTCCATCCTAGCACCGAAAGGAACAAAAAGCTGAGGCTTTTTAGAGCACTCCAGTCCTGACACTTTCACCCAGTGCCCTCTGCATGAGTATTCCAGAATTCAAAACTCTCCAAGTCTGTCACAGCTGTGGTCCAGGCCTTCTGGACGAGGGACCCTCGGCCTGGATCAGTGAAATGCACCAATGCTGCACCTGACTAATGGCCGTTACGGCTTTCTGACGGCTTACTTTATTCCAGACTTTCTCCATAAATGAGTAGTTTTCCGCTAATGGAACAATTTAATGAAAATCAGATTTCTTGTAAAAGCTATGGGGACTCCTGAGCTTGTTAGTTCCAACTGTGTTAGTCCGATTTTTAAAAACTCTTTAGTTAAATTAAGATGTTAAATTTTAGCACTAGCATGAGGAAATGCACATGCATTTTAACAGGAGGCACTAACTAGAATCATAGTTTCAAGTAAGTAGCTAGCTTTGCTCACAAGGGGTGTGGTGGGGGGGTATGAGGTGTGTGTGGTGTGTGGTTGGGGAGGTGTGTATGTGTGTGAGTGTGCACACATATGTTATGTGTGAGTGAGGAGGCCAAAGGTCAGTGTCAGGTGTGGTGTCTTCCTCTATCACTCTACACCTTTTTCTTTGATGCAGGGTCTCTCACTGAACGGAGCTTTCCAGTTCAGCTAGACCAACTGGTCAGGTCCTCAAGCTTGTGTGGCAAACAATTTACCCACTTCGCCATCTCCCTAACTCCAATGTGGTGTTCTGTTCTACTAGTGACCATTGATTTCATGGTCAGTTTCACTAGAGTTCTATGGGGTGGCTTCACAAAGATCCCGGGAGCCAGGTACAGTGGCACACACTTTATTCCCAATATTCATGGATCTCAGGTAGGAGAATCATGAGTTCCTTTATGTTGGTTTGTGTTTTGAGACAAGGTCCCACTGTGTGGCCTTGGCTAGCCTGGCACTCACTATGTAGACCAGAATGGCCTCAGACTCACAGAAATCCGCCTGCCTGCAAGTGCTGGAACCAAAGGCGTGCACCACCACTCCTGGCTAGTGGCGAGCCTGCATGGCAAGACCTTGTCTGCAAAGGCAGAAATAAAAGATGTCAGGTATCAGATCCAAGCTGTGGCTCCCTGGTAAAGCTCATGCTTAACTGCATGATGCCCTGGTTCAGTCTCCAACACCAATATTAAAACAACAACAACAACAACAACACCTTATTCTAGTTACTTTTCTGTTGCTATAATAAAATATTCTGACCAAAAGCAGCAGCTTGAGGAGGAAAGAGTTTCTTTTGTCTTTTAGGTCACAATTCATCATTGTGTGAAGTCAGGGCAGGGACATGGAGCGGAAACAATAGAGGAATACTGCTTTCTTACACATCCCAGAAGTACCTGCCCAAGGATGGTGCCACCCTTAGGAGACTGGGCCCTCTCACATTAATTAATAATTAAGACACTCCCCGCCCCTAACATGCCTACCAGCCTATCTGATCTAGGCAATTTCTTAATCAAGGTTTCCTCTCAGATGACTCTAGGCTGTGTCAAGTTGACAATTAAATCTAACCAGGACACCTCCCATTTCTCACAAAAGCTTCAGGGATCCTGTGATGCTGACTTCATCGGCTCCATTTATAAAGAAGGGAAAGCTAGGTGTGGTAGTGCATGCCTTTCATCCCAGAACCTGGGAAGCAGAGTCATTCAGATCTCAGACCTCTGAGTTTGGGGCCAGTTTGGTCTATGTGGCCAGTTCCAGACCAGTGGGGGCTACATAGTTAGACCCTGATCCAAACAAAAACAAGTGAAAATAAACAAATATAAGGAAAATAGGGTCAGGCATAGTGGCACATGCCTTTAATCTCAGCTTTCAGGAGATAGAGGTAGGCAGTTTATGTGAATTTGAGGCCAGCCTGGTCTACATAATGAGTTTCAGGCCAGCTAGGGCTACCTAGTGAGACCCCATCCAAACAGAAGGAAAATGAGCCTGTAAGACGGCTCAGCAGGTGAATGTACCTGCTGCACACACCTGGTGACCTGAGTGTGAGCAGTAGAACCCACGTGAAAATGGAAAGAGAGAACCAAGTCCACAGAGTTGTCCTCTGACCTCCACATGTGCAACATGCACACAATCATAGCTAAAATAATTTCTTAAAGAAGAAGGAAAATGGCCGGTGTGGTGGTGCACACTTAGAATCCAAGCAGTGTGCGTGTGGAGATGGGAGAATCACCCACAAGTCAGAGGCCAACAGCATGAGTTCCAGGTATGGTTGAACTACAGTGGGAGGTTATTTCTCATAAAGAAACATACAAAGGAAGCCTGCTGCATTGCTGATTGTGCAGGAAAATACAGCAGTCTAAACCCCTCACTTCCTGCCGTGAAAACTGAATACAGGGCTATGGGCCATCTCTAACCATAACTCTGCCTAGTCATGGAAATCATACTTCAGTAAAATTCACAACAACCTGAGCAAACAATACAGCATGATAAGAGTGAAAACTGCAGGATTTAAAGTTCCATACATGCGCTGGCAGAGCGGTCCAGATTCCATCCCCCGCACCACTTACTCAAGTATGTTGGCACCAATTTTACTCCCACCACTGGAGAAATAAAAAAAAAAAAAAAATCAGGAATTCAAGGTTATCCTCAGCTCCATAATGAGTTTGAGGCCAGCCTGGGCTACATGAGACCCATTCTCAAAAAAAAAAAAAAAAGGTCATGTATAGTGTGATTGATAATATGCACCCTTTCAGTCTCGTACATTATAAAAGTATGGAAATAAACTGATGTGGGAATGTGGTGCTGTTCAGTTGAATTCAAATTAGGTAAAGGAATGGATTATATTAAAAGGGAATAATGTTTAGGAAAAGAAATAAAAATAAAGTTTTGCCTTTAATACCAAAATCAGATTAGAGCCAGGCATAGTGACTATGTCTGTAATCTCAGCAATCAGAACCTACAACAGGAGGATTACCATGACTTTGAAGCTTGGTTTATAGAGAGAGTTTCAGACTAGACTGGGCTACAGAGTGTTAAAATCCTGATTTTAAAACTGAGAAGATGTCTTAGTATATCAGTCCCTTGCTGTACATGTGTGAAGAACATGGATTGGATCTCCAGAACCCACATAAAATGTGCGGGCATAGCAGTGACCTGTAATCCCAGCAGAGGCAGAGGCGAACCCCTGGGATAAACAGACACCTAGATTAGCTAGAATTGTCGAGCTCTGGGTTCAGTTAGAGACTTTGCCTCAGTAAATAAGGTGGAGCATGACCAAAGGAGACACCCAACTTCAGTGTTTGGCCTTCACACACACATATGCACATGTGCACATGTCATACACATACATACACACACAAACAGTTTTTAAAAACTAAGCTGGACTTGGAATCTAAATAATTACTAATTCATTATATACTGAAAGAAAACTTTGATACATATTTTAAAATATTTTTGAAGTGGAAAAATCTTTATAATAATATCTGAAAAAGTATAACATGACCATCCAAAATTTAAAACAGAATTTTAAAACCAATAACAGTAAAGTTTTAAGATATCAACAAAGAAAGAAAAATATATTTGTACTGCATAAATTGATGGGTGGGTTTTCTTTTATTGACTGATGTTTAATTCTGTGCGTGTGTGCCTGTGGTACAGGAGAGTAAATGTGCTTGAAGAGTCCAGAGAGGGTGTCAGATCCGGAGCTGGAGTCACAGCCAGTTGTCAGCAGTCCGATGGGGTGCTGAGAACCACACTAAAGTCCTGTGGGAGAGCACTCTGTGTTCTTCATCAGTGAGCTAGTTCTCTAGCCCTCCATTTTCTTTTTTAATATGTATATTCTTTCATTTATGTGTATATGTGTGTGTGTGCCTCTATGAATCTGTGTGCACCATGTGCATGCAGTACCTGTGAAGGCCAGAGGTGGGCATCAGGTCCCCTAGAACTGGAATTAGGACAGAGATGAGCTGCCTAATGTGGGTGATGGAAACCAAACCTCGGTCTTTTTAAGAGTAGCAAGAGCTCTTGGCCACCAGCCCAAGCTCTCTAGCCCCAGGAGTGAATCTTCTATGTGCGTAGAGCTTCACAAGTTAGTGAAAAGAAACGATCGGCTCTACTTGCCACCCATGATGGTGCATGCCAATAATCCCATCACTCAGGGGGTGTAGACAGGAAGATTGCGAGTTCGTGACCAGCCTTGGCTACATGAGACCCAATCTCAGTAAACAAACAAACAAACAAAACCAATAACAAAACCTTCTGAGTGGGCAGAGTCCAATATTTGAGCATACAAAGAGAGAGCAATAAATATTGAGTTTGATTTTATCCAGTGTTGGCAGGGTTTACAAAAGCTCATTGGCAGGAGTGCAAATTAGAGGATTCTTAATTGGGAAGGTCCTCAATATCTGTCCAAAAGAAAACCAATTACATATAGCCTATGACCATTGAAATAGCTGTTAGAATTTTGTCCAAGAGTTTCGCTCTCCAAATTAGCCAAGAGCATAGTTAACAAAAGGTTTAGCAGAACGACACTAAACAGTCGTAGGTGTCTGTGGCATTTGGGTTTGATTTGCTCCTGAGAATGAGGGGTAGCAGTATGCACTGCAGCAGAGCACTTCCAAACATGGTGCTGCAGGGAAGGCAGGCTGCAAGCACGCATGCAGAAGAAAAGAATGGGTAACTGCAGGGCTTCGTGTCTCAAGACCAATACACAGGAGGCTGAGGTGGAGAGTTCTAGAGTTGGAGGCCAGCCTTGGCTAAAGGGAGCCCCTTTCTCAACCCTCCCTTCCACAAAAGAGGGGGAAAGGAATTTGTATTGCGCCATAGCTTGTTATGTTTTAATTTAATTCATACATACTGTTACATGTTACTTTACTTTGCCCTGTTCCATGTTATTGTATGTGACATGTTAGTCTGCAGCACAAACCTTGTCGGTCTGTTGTGTTAGTCAATTGCCTATTAGTTTACCTGCCTTGTATGTCACATAGTAGTTTGTGTGCCCTGTGGTATCTTATGTACACCACGTGCATTGTATAAAGGTGCAAGGGAACCCTGAGGAGTGTAAAATTAAAAAGGACTGTGGTTTTTATCCTCTTGTAAAATTTGTTTTAAAAAACTTTGGGGCTGGGTGGTGGTGGCGCACGCCTTTAATCCCAGCACTCGGGAGGCAGAGCCAGGCGGATCTCTGTGAGTTCGAGGCCAGCCTGGGCTACCAAGTGAGTTCCAGGAGAGGCACAAAGCTACACAGAGAAACCCTGTCTCGAAAAAAAAAAAAAAAAACTTTGGGGTGCCACCTTTAATCCCAGCATTTGGGAGGCAGAGGCCGGTGGGTCTTTGTGATTTAGAGGCCAGCCTGGTCTACAGAGTGAGTTCCAGGATAGCCAGGGCTATTTAGAGAGAGTCTGTGTCAAAATAAAACAAACAAAAACCTTGGAGTCTGGAGAGGTGGCTCCGTTGGTAAAATGCTTGCTACAAAAGCTTGGGGGCCTGCGTTCAGGTTTTCAGTGCCGTGTGAAAAAGCCAGGTGCTGCTACACAGCTGTACCCCAACACTGCGGAGTGAAAACAGTGGACTGGTCGCTCGGCATCCTCCCCAGCAATCTAGCCACACCAGTGAGCTCAGGGTTCAGCGAGGGACACTGTCTCAAAAAATAAGTGAAGAGACAATTGAGGGAGACACAGACATTGGCTTCTAGCTTGCACACATGTGTACAGACGCACACACACAGATGATCATACAATTTTTAAAGTGGGATTTTCTTAAGATTTGTTTTTAACTGTGTGTATGTGTGTGAATGTATGTCTGTGTGGGTACAGGTACCTGCAGAGGCCAGAAGAGGGCTGTGAACTCCCTGGAGCTAGTCACCTGATATGAGTGCTGGAAAATGAAGTCTGGTCCTCTGCAATTTTATAATTTATAATGGTCCTCCCATTTTATAATAGACACACATGAAAATATTAGCAAAAGTTTTCTATAGGTGACAGAAATTTGGCTCTTTTTATTTTTTAAGCTGTCTTTTCTCTTTCTGTACCCCCAGGTTTATTGTGTTGAGCATATGTTAAATTCATATGATAGAAAAATAATGAACATATTTTTAGACTTTTTTTCTGTAGACACAGAGGAAAGCATGTTATTTCTTGGCTGGGGACAGCATTTGGAGACCATGGGAATAGTAAACTGCTTTCAGATACTCAGAATCCCCAACCCCCACCCACTGTGGTAGCATTTGCGCTCCACTTTAGAGGAGAGGACAGCTGTCACATCTGTTTAGGACATCCTTTATGCCAACAGATTCCTTTTCTGTGTCAGCAGAATGTAAATGTATCATTCTTCTCCCTAACTTCCGAAAACAATGAGTGTGTGATGATGCTGTTTGATTTCTTTTTAATATCTGCTGTCTCGGAACAAGTTCCCTATAGGAGAACCTTCCACACTGATTGCCACACATGTCAGGTCCTGCTGGGTGCACATCCACGTTGTATAATATGCATTCACAAAGGTGAGGTGCAGAGGTTCAGACTAGACTTCGAGGCCTGCCTCCAGCTGGGCCTCCCTGGGAAGAGAAGAGAGCTGAGCAGTGGGGCGCAGGGTACACAGCCCATCTCCCCAGTCAAAACAAGATGACCAATTTGGCTTCATTGTCTCTCTCTCTGTCTCTCTGTTTTTTTCCCAGAAAGCTGCAAGAGACCCAGATGTCCACCACCTCAAAGCTGGAGGAAGCCGAGCACAGACTCCAGACTCTGCAAACAGGTTCGATGCCCTCCGTCCTATTTGAAGCCACACAGGGAAGGTGGAAGTAGGCTGGGCGAGCATGGGCAGTCTCCTGGCCTGTTCCTAGCCCCTCTGTTACTTGTTGCTCCTGGGGATCCTGCAGTTAGGAGCCTTGAGCCCACACAACTGAAGCCTGTGTCCCAGGCTGCTCTACCTGACTGCATTAGTCACTGCATTGAGTTGCTAATGTGGACGTGGGCGGCTCCCCTGCCTTCTCCCTCCCTGCCCCAGCCATCCTTCCTGTTCTTCTTTCCAACAAACACTTCTAAATCACCAAACTGTCAAGAACTGACATCTCATTTGGAACAATAATGGGGGGGGGGGGGCACTTAGTTCTACCCAAAATGAAGTTAAGAACTGTTATAACAGAACCTTTAAATTCTAAAAGATACCAAAAAAGGTTATACCAAAGTTTGCCTTTCTTTTTTTGTTTCCTTTTCTGAGAAGGAAGCAGCATGATATCTTTAAATGTGGGGAGAAAAATGAGAAGACATCATGATCCAACTTAGAACACAAATGTTAGAGGGACAAAAAATAGTCACAGCCAGTTTAACAGTCCAATGAATAAATGTCCAGAACTGCAAACACCAAGCTACTGATGTAGCTCTGCTACTAAGGAACATTTGCTTAGAATACCATCCATGAGGGGCTGGGGTGTGGCTCAGTGGTGGAGCACCTGCCTAGAATCCCCCAGTGAGGGGCTGGGGTGTGGCTCAGTGGTAGAGCACCTGCCTAGAATTCCCCAGTGAGGGGCTGGGGTGTGGCTCAGTGGTAGAGCACCTGCCTAGAATTCCCCCAGTGAGGGGCTGGGAATGTGGCTCAGTGGTAGAGCACCTGCCTAGAATCCCCCAGTGAGGGGCTGGGAGTGTGGCTCAGTGGTAGAGTACCTGCCCAGAATCTGCCCATGAGGGGCTCCAAGTGTGGGTCAACTGTAGAGCACCTGCCTAGCATGGGCAAAATCTTCGGTTCAGACTTCACCTTACACATGCACGTGTGTATGTGCATATGCCACTTACGAATTCTAGAAAATTCTAGAGTCTAGTAGAACAGTGAGTAAAGGAGCAGGAAGCTCTCAGAGGCCCTGTACATCTTAAGGGAAAGAGCTAACAGTTTTTAACAATCAGAGATTTGCAGATAAATCAGTGAAAGATAATTTTGCCTATCACACCATCAGCTTTTTTTTTAAACAGATAATGCCACTGTTGCTGAGGGTGTAGGTAGGAGCATGGTCACAGGCACTGTATGGGTAAGAAGGAATTGCCTCTTGAGGCTGGCTGGGTGATATGTAGGGGCAGGCGTGTGCAGTTATTTACCCAGCTGCTTCACTTTTTGCCTGTGACCTGACATGGAGGACTTCTATCCTCGGCCACTAAGGGAAAAGATGAGCCTCAGAAAACACTCTTACCATCCCATTTATGGAACTATTAAGATCTCACCATGTAACCCAGGCTAGCCTGGCCTCATGATCCCCCGGCTTCCACCTCTTCGGTGCTCAGATGACAGGCAGGCACCACTCTGCCTTGCTCTTCAGTTCAGCCAGTAAATGAAGTTGAAAGTCCATAGATGAGCTTTCCGCTCCTACCACAGAACATACTATTTTAAAATAAAATCTGTGTGTGTGTGTGTGTGTGTGTGTGTGTGTGTGTGTATACACATGAGTGCAGGTGGCTGCAGAGGCATCAGCTCCTTTGGAGCTGAAGTTATAGACAGTTGTGAGTTGCACAACATGGATGTTGGGAGCCAAACTTGAGTCCTCTGCAAGAGCTTAACCCCTGAACCATTTCTCTAGCCCACAATAAACTTTTTTAATAAGCAGAAGTATCCTAAAATAATAAAAATATCATTGAAAGTATGATAGGAACTGGGGAGATTGCTCAGATCCATAGCACACAACCGGAAGGATCTCAGTCAACCTCTAGAGCCCATGCAAAAAGCCGTATGTGATGGAGCATGCTTGTACTCCCAGGCCTGGGGCGGTGGAGACAGGTGGGTCCCTGGAGCTCACTGGCCTGCCAACTTCACCCACTTGGTGAGTTCCAGGCCAATGGGAGACGCTGCTCCATAAAAACCCAAAACTCAAGTTTGTCTTTTGAACTCCTAACACACACGCACATACACATGCACACACGGATATGAACACACACACACAAAACCTTTTGAAGTGTTATATAGGAAATACATAAACTAGTAACGGAGTTGTTTATAGGCATGGTCAGTTACCATATACATGCTTTTACCCAGCTGGTAGCATGCCAGCGTCACCGTAGGCTCCCAAGTCATGTGTTGCACTAAGATGATAAGGTGTCCATGTTGCCCTGGGTGATAGTAATTTCCCAGCTCCACTATAATTATATGTGACCTCCATCATACTTGGGCTGTGCTTAACGGAGATATGAAGTATGCAACTGTATTTGCAGTTGTGTATAGAAATGATTTTTCGATGATAAAAGACATTTAAATGCTGAAAGTCCGCAGCAAATCATGGACAAGTGGTTCTCTGTTGAAGGAAACACTTCAGAGAGATGAGGCGAGCTGAGGGGAAGTTTTCTTCTCCACCCTGTTTGTCTCTCATCTTTGTATGTTTTCCCCTTTTACTTTAAGCAGTTGGTATCCTAGCTGGGCTTGACGGCACACGCCTGTAAGCCCATCACTGGGGAAATGGACCCAGGGAGATCCAGAATTCGAGGCCAGCCTAGGCTGACAGCAAATCCCTGCATTTGGTCCCCAGCATCTAGAAAAGCTGGCATAGGGGTTGCTCATACCTATAATCTGAGCACTGGGTAGGTAGAGGCTGGTGGGTCAGATGTTCAATGTTATCTTTGACTATATAATGAGTTCAAGGATAGCCTGGGCTATGTAGGCCCTGTCTTAAACAAGATTGGTGTCTTATATCATGGTTTCTATCCTTGTCTTTTAGCCCTGGAAAAAACTCGAACAGAATTATTTGACCTGAAAACCAAATATGATGAAGAAACTACTGCAAAGTAAGTGTCTGTGTGACGTCATCCTCTTTCTTTGCATTTGGTCAGCATGACTCTGCTGTTGTCATCCCCAGAAGATGCTCAGCCTCCTGTCATGCTGCCAAGATACATAGTCAGTCCAATAAGTCCCTGTGTCACATCCATCCCCACTGATCGCAGAGAAGTCTAGTCTTTGCTCTGTGTGTGTGTGTGCGCGCGCGTGCATGCATGCATGTGCACGCACGAGCATGTAGAAGTTAGAGGACCCCTTTGAGGAGTCAGTCCTTGCCAAGGCAGGGTCTCCTCTTGTTCCGCCTGCTGTACACTCTGGGCCAGCTGCTCTGTAGGCCTCTAGGTGAGCCTCCTGTCTCCACCTCTGTCTCACTCTGTCCCAGAGTGCTGGGGTTACACATGTGCACCACATCTGGCTTTTTTTTTTTTCATTTATTTTATTCTATGGGTTTGGGTGTTTTGCCTGTCTGGTCTGTATGCCTTGTGTATTGTGTGTGTACAGTACCTGCACCAACCAAAAAGGGCATCAGACGCTCTGAAGCTGGAGTTACAGGTGATTGTGAGCCACCATGTGGAATTGAGCCTGGGTTTTTTTGTTTTTTTTTTTTTTTTTGGTTTTTCCGAGACAGGGTTTCTCTGTGTAGCTTTGCGCCTTTCCTGGATCTCGCTCAGTAGACCAGGCTGGCCTCGAACTCACAGAGATCCGCCTGCCTCTGCCTCCCGAGTGCTGGGATTAAAGGCGTGCGCCACCACCGCCCGGCCGAGCCTGGGTTTTTTTATTTGCATTCTAGAGGTCAAACGCCCATCGTCATACTTACAGAGAAAGCACTCTTACCTGCTTAGCCGTGTCCAGCCCATGTGCTTTACTTCTTTTTTCTACATTGAAAAAGAGTGAACGTTCAAGAGATGTGATTGACGAGATACTTCTGGGGGAACTGTGTCACCTCTTTTTCTGGGACAGGGTGCCTTAGGAAGAACAAGCACATAGCTTGTCACTGAGCCTTACAGCTCTGTGCAGGGCTTCCTGTGTGGGGGACACACAGGGATGAGGCTGAGCCAGTGACACTTCCTGCCTACCTGACCATTGTCAAGATGGCATCAGACATCAGAGTGACTTGTGACAGGAACACTTCCTACCAGACCCCTCCTTGCAGATGATCAGAGGAAGAACTGACATTGTCCTTAGTTGTGAGGAGGCCACAGTCTGGTAGCAATGGCTAGCGTTCAGACAGGCTGTAAGGCTGGAGTTTTCACAGCCTTTTCCCATCGGGGAAGGCTCTTCTGACCTTCCACGAAAACGTCCATGTACTCCAGCAGTGCTGCCTCGGCCCTGGGAACACAGGCCCTTGATTTGCTCACATGGTGCTCCAATGGGTATCAGTAGGGTCATATCTGAGTTGCTCCCACCCTGTTGTAGTGAGAGGCAAGACTTATGCCCCTTAACCCCAGCAGTCCTGGTCCTTTTCATGTGGCATTTGTGTTCATGTATGTACTTGAATGTGTGTGGAACTGGAGTTATCAGGTGGTTATGGGCCACCATGTGCATGCTGGGAGCCCTACTCAGATCCTCTGGAAGAGCAGCCAGTGCTGTTCACCACTGAATCTTCTCTAGCCCTCCACCTTAGTTTTTTAAAGCAGGGTATCTCAATACACTTGGAGTTCACACAGGGCTAGGCTGTTGGCCAGTGAGCTCTAGGGATCCATCTAGGGATAGGTAGTCCTCGAGTGGGAGTCCCACCATGGGCCACCATACCTGGCTTTGTACATGGGTGTGAGGCACCTGAACTCAGGCCCTCGTTCTTGCACAGCAAGTCCTTTACTGACCGAGCCCTCCTCTCCCTAGCCTCAGGGCCATCTCATGACCCTCTCTTCTGGTTTGTTTGGTATCCAGAGCCTTAAGGGCGCAGTTAGTTCCCCAGCTCTGCAGTCAAACTACTAATAACTAGAACTTATGCACAAAGACCCGGATGTCCTCGTCAGTCCCCACAGCTGGCTGACTCGATGGCGTAGCTAAGCCTCATGGGAACCTCCAGCCGTCCTCCCTCCGTGCTCTACTGTTGCACTTGAAGAGCGCCACATGAGCTCAGTCTAAGGGAATAATGGTTCAATCTCCTTGTAAAATCCTGGGGCTTTGGGCTTACCTCCTGCCATCCCAGGGACAGGGCCATCTGAGAGCAGCTGCCATCATCCAACTGGGAGACACACATGCTGCCTCCACCCTTTGAAAGCCCAGAGATCTCCTCACCCGCAACACATTCCCACAGCAGAAACCACCCCAGCTGCCACAGTGAAACTCCTGGGCCAGGGTTCCCGTCCCCTCTCTGTCAGTGTTTTATCTTCATGTGATGTGATCATTTCTGCATGGACTTTATCCTACTAAATAGATCATTGTTCTTAGTCACTGAACTTTCTTCTCGTTTTCTTTGGTTTTTGCTTTTTGAGACTGGGTCTCTACATATTGAACTTTCTTCTCGTTTTCTTTGGTTTTTGCTTTTTGAGACTGGGTCTCTACATAGCCCTGGCTGTCCTGTTGTGTAAACAGCATGTTAATCAGTGTGTGGCTCCTCCTTCCACTCCACATCAGTGTCTTGATTGGCCTAAGTCCTAGTGAGTTTGGAGATATAGTTGTTCATATCACTGTTTTTCATTATTAAACTGTACTGCTTTCTTGTATGTGCTTCTTTATGTGTCTATGTTTCTATGTGTACATGCGATAGCATACCTTGGAGGTCAGGGGACAACCTTAGGTGTCAGTGATCATGGATTTAGCAGTCTTTTGAGAGTTTGCAGTGTGCATGTATGTAGGAGTGTGTGCATGTGTGTTGGTCCACATGCACATGTGTGCACCTGGCTGTGGCAGTCAGAGGTTGATGTAGTGTGTTTTCCTCAACAGTTCTCCACGTTAGATATATGGAGTCCGGGTCTCACTTGAACCCAGAACTCACTGATTCAGCAGCTGGCTTTGGGGATCTCCCATCTTTGCCTCTCTAGTGCCGGATTCAGCAGCCTACCGTGCCAGTCCAGGATCCAGATGGGTCCTCGGGCTCTGAACCACAGTCCTCCTGCTCGCCCGGCTTTCCCCACCCAGACACATTCCCCATCCTCCTTTTGTTCTTTTTGAGCTGGGGTTTCACTGCACTCCTTAGGCTGATCTCAAACTCCTAGGTTCAAAAGCTCATCCTGCATCAGCTTCTGAAATAGCTGGGGCTGTAGGTGTAGGTGTGGGGCTCAATGAGTGATGTCTAGATATAAGGAGTTTGTGAAAGAACCAGGCCACACTGGCCTCTTGGAAGACCTGCCACGGTTCTGAAAATTGTGCCCACAGGTACAGAAGGTTGATGGGTGTGGAGAGGTTGAGCTTCAGCCAGGCTGGACTGAAGGGACTGAGAAGGTGACTCAGATTGGGGACGCACCCGCATAAAAGCTGGGCTTGGAAAGTCCATTTGCAGTCCTAGCCCTGGGGAGGTACAGACAGACAGATCCCTGGGGCTCCCTGGACAGCCAGCTTATATTAACTGTGATCCTCAGGACCTGTCAGAGATCCTGTCTCAAAAAAAAAAAAAAAAAAAAAAAAGATGGATGGCTCCTGAGGAACAACAGGAAAGGTTGACCTCTCTGGCATCCACTTTCATGTGGACAGGCACACACACCTGGGATGGTTTTACACATCTCTTATAAAAAGAAAAGTAGAAGGCTTCAACATGTGTTGACAGAGAACCTAGGAAGGGAGGTGGGAGACAGAGAAGAAAGGCTTTGGAGGAAAGAGTGCTCTGGTCCCTGTATACAGTGTCACCTCCAGGGCATCGTCTCTTGTACAAGGGGCATAAGAGCAGTTGCATTATGGAGTAGCTGTGGAGAACCAACCCTGCGAGGCCTGGGAATGCTCAGCAGAGTCCGTGCACCTCTCTTGGAGAGCAGGAGTCTGAAAGTTTGTCCATTTATAGGGTACACACTGCTTGTCTGTCGTTCAGACCACCGACCTTCCCCTCCCCCATTTCAAAAGAAGCCCCAGGGACCCGGGGTGTAATGCAGCTGATAGGGTGCTTGTCTAGCATCCACAAGGCCTTGGGGGCGATCCTCAATACTACAAGAAACAGGTGTGATGGCACACGCCTCTCTAATCCCAGCATTTGGGAGGTGGAGGCCAGGAAGATGAGGAGTTAAGGGTCAGCTTCGGCTCTACTGTTAGAGGCCAGTTTGGGCTTCACAAGACCCTTGGGGGATGCAGGTCAAAGGCAACAAGGCCACTTGCAGCCTCCACCCCCACCCCTAACTGCTGCTTTTGCAGTCATTTCAGCTGCACGTCAGCTGGGCCTGCGCGGCTGGCTGTGATAGGGACAGCAGCAGTAAAGTTTTCCATGTGTAGGCTTGAAGCACAATGTAATTAGCCTTTATGCACAGAACAAGGCCCCATTGATGAGTACAGCTGGTCTTTGTTTGTCCCATCGCTGAGAGTGGGAGGTAAAGTGTTCTTCTTCATGTTTATTAATGCAGGATTCCGTAGACAAATGGCAAGCACAGTTTAATATTTGTTGGAACACAGGGGGGCTTTGCCAAACAGTTGTTGTGTGAGCGGATTACAGGCCCTCACATTACAACCATTGCTGGGTTAAATAAATGGATTATTTCTGCTTTTTTTTAATGTACCTCCTCCTCAAATGGTCACCCCTGAGTCCCGTTCTCCCCAAAGCAGATGCTTATGTAGCACCTTAAGGACCTTAAAATTGCATCTTATAAAGTCCGTCGGCATGGATTTTCCCATTCTCACTGTTCCCTGGGACTGCCTTCAGCCAGCAATGGCTGTCACCCTGAGAGGCGTGGACCGCTCGTTCTGCTGCCTGCCCACCTCCTCCACTTGTGTTGCGTGGTCGTTCACTTCCCCTGGGTCTAAGGCACCACGGAATGAGTGCAAGAATTCCCGTTTTCGTTTGTATTTTTTTTAACCTTTCAAGAGAGAGAGAAGAGGGAGGCGGGGTATTATGGTGCATGTGTGGAGGTCAGAGGACACCTTGTAGGAGCCAGTTCTCTCCTACCATGTGAGTCTGGAGATGGCTCTCAGGTCACCAGGCTTTGCAGAAAAGCACTTTTATCTGCCGAGCCCTCTTATTTCAGTTTCCCTCTGCAGTGGGCCTGAGTGGACAAGGAGGGCCGTGGAACGCCAGGCAGGATTTTTGTGATGCAATGCTACACTCCTTCTAGCTGAGGTTAGAAGCTGGGGATGTGGCTCAGCTGGTATAGTCCTTGCCCAGCTAGCATGTGTGAAGCCCTGGGTTTAATCACCAGATCTCAGGAGGTAAAGACAACAAGGTCACAAGTTAGAAGTCATCCTGAGCTAATAGCAACTTGGAGGCCAGCCTGGGCTACATGAAATCCAGTCTCAGAAAACTAAAACATCAATCTCTTAGGAAAGATGGGTATAGCTTAATAATAGAGTGCACGCCCTATAATATGTTCAAACTCTGGATTCAGTTCCCTCTCATACTGGGGAGAGAAGAAATCCTAAGGTAAACATACTGTTTCCATAGCTAATGTTCCTCGGAGTCACTCCGGAACTCTCCCGAAGCTTCTGCATGTTGTACCCCTCGCCTCTGCTTGTTTCAGGAAAAGACGTTACACATGCAAACACTTTCACAGTGCCCTACAAAAGCAACACTGAGGAAGGAATACTCGGGTTCATTTCAAAGCATGTTCTTTGTACCGTGTGTGACCAGCGTGTATCATACCCTACAGCATGCTCTGAGAAAGACAGGACTTCCTGTTAGTCAGTACAGCTGATTGCTCAGAGAAGCCAAACCCTGATTTGCAGGCATGGGGACCTCTGTGCTCCAGCAGAGAGAGGACAAGGAGGCAGAAATTGAAGGAGGAAGCCAGAGGTTCCCAGTATGACTGTCCCATGGGAAGTATGACTGCCATGCTGGTGAGCAGAGGTGGCAGCGGCCTGTGTACAGATGCTTCTGGACTATTACATGGTGGATTCTCAAATGTCACCACACTTGCTGTTTGTGGCAGTCATTGAGAAGGCCCATACTGTGTTAAATTAACTGTATGAATGAGGCATGGCCAGACAGCACCCAATCAGGCTCCTGGTCAAAGTGAAGCGCTCTTTTGCACAGAACCTCACAGTTCTCTGGGGCATGGGTATACCTCCATTGTAGAGCACTTGCCTAGAAACTCCCAGTGAGGGGCTGGAGGCATCACTCGGCAAGAGAGTGATTGCCTAGCACGCACAAGGCCTTGGTTTCATCCTCAGCACCAGAAAGGAATAATGTCCCTTCTGAGGCTGCCTCTATAATGGCCTTGTTAACCTGTGTGAGAGCTAATGATGACAGCAGGTTTCTGTGACACGTTCAGGGTCTTCTGGCAAAGCCTATTGTTTATGGTCTTGCCATCATTTTCTTTATAGTTGTACATGAATGACTCTGGAAATTAGGCTGGGCCAGACCATCTGACCAAGAATCACATGGCCATTATGAGCTGTCATGTTACACAAACATCGCTTCCTTTGACTCTTTTCAATTTTTTTTATATGTGTGGTAGTCTACCTGTATGTATGTCGTGTGCCATATGCATGCCTGGTGCCCAAAGAGGACAGTAAGGGACATCAAATCCTCCGCAACTAGAGTTATAAACACTTGTTAGCTGCCCTGTGTGTACTGGGAACCGAGCCTGGGTCATCTGGAAGAGCAGGCCGTGCTTTTTTCCCTCCTGAGCCATCTCTCCAGCTGCCATACCTCCCTTTATTTGTTTATCAGTGGTGCTTTGAGACAGGGTCTCACTAAGTAGCCTTGACTAGTCTGGAACTCACTGTGTAGACCAGGTCTTGAACTCATGAAGATCCACCGACCTCTGCCTCCTGAACGCTGGGATTAAAGACATATATACAACGAACATTCTAGCTTTTTGGGAGGTGGCAGGGGGACATCTCATTCTGTATCCCAGGCTGGCCCTGAATTCTGAATTATGTAGCCAAGGCTGGCCATGATCCTCCGTGTATATGTGTGTGTGTATATATATATAAATCTGGAGAGACCGAAAGGAGATGTCCTGAAGAGACAGCGCGTTCTCTCCCCTGTCACTCTAAGACTGTAACTGTTTTCCATCTTTCTAATGAATCATCAGTTTCCAGTGTAGTTGCTGCAGTTATCCTAGTTGGATTAATTTCCCTAAAAACAGAAAAGCAAACCCTGTGTGATTTTGAGGGTATGGACTTGAATAGTTCAGTCAGACCTGGAGGGAACTGCCAGCTTTCTCCCATTGTCTTATTTCCAGAGGCGTTAGTACATTTGGTAGAATTTCTGGCGTTTTCCATCCTGTGTAAGGGTTCTGCTTCACATCTAAAACTCAGTGTTGGGGGACGCGGGGGGTGGGGGGTGTCCAGGGCCTTGCTGTTTCAGTCTCCTGGCTGGGACTAGAATGAAGAGGTTGGCTTCCTGTGTCCAAACCCAGCAGATACTTGCTTGTTGTTATTTGTGTCCGTGTGTGTGTCCAAGCCTGTGCCTGTGTATACACATATATGAGTGCATGTAGAGGTTAGAAAATACCCTTGTCTGTCTTTCCTCAGGGCACCCCTCCGCCGTTTTACTGGAACTCACCAAGTAAGCTAGCTGTCTGGCCAGCAAGCCTCTGGGATCAGCCTCTGTCTGCCTCCCACTGCTAGGAATACAAGTGTGCACCACCGTGCCCAGCTTTTTCTTACCATGGGTTCTGGGTATTAAACTCGGCCCTCATATTTGAACAGCAAGCTCTTTACCAGCTGAGCCATCTCGTCAGGCCCTGCACGCTACGTTTTGAAATCTGAATTAGTTGCCATTCTGGTGCTGTACTATGACGACCAAAAGTTTCAAGTTCAAACCATCTCAGAGCCGTTAACACCTTAATAAACTTGACCCTTAAGATTAACTGTGGAAACCAGACAGTGCACACCTTTAATCCAAGCACTCTGGAGACAGAGGCCAATGGATCTCTGTGAGTTCAAGGCCAGCTTGGTCTACACAGTGAGTTCCAGAATGGCCAGGGCTACATAGTGAGACCCTATCTTTAAAGTCATTTACTTCATTAATGATTGATATGGGGGGGCCCAGCCTCCTGTGAATGGTGTCACCCCTAGGCAGGTAGTTGTAAAAGGAAGCAGGCTAAGCAAGCCAGTCAGCGATGTTCCTCAGTGGCTTCTGCTTTCAGTTCTTGCCTCCAGGTTCCGGTCTTGGCTTCCCTCATAATGAACTGTGAGATGACATAAAACCTTTCCTTGCCAAGTTTCTCTTGGTCATAGTATTTATCACAGTAACAGAGAAGCAAATTAATATAGTCCAATAACCCCATGGTGACTATAATTTAGTGTAGAAATGCCACATTTGTGCAGGACCCATTTTGAAGTGTGAACAATTCATTCAGTATGTGGACCCTTCCTACCTCCCCATGACTCTGACTCTGCAGTGGCAGGAATATGTGCAAAAGACCCAGTAGCATCCAGGCGAGCTCCAAATGCATCTGTCTAGGAGAACTTGGGGCTTCTGGGCTGCTTACACCAATAAAGAGAGATACCAGACAGTTGGATATCCACCAAGGACAAGAGGGGCCCTCGTTCTAAGATAGCTTGTAAGAAACTCTGTAGACACATGCACGTGTGTTCATGCATGTGGAGGCAGAGGACTACCTCAGTTGTTCCTCAGGAACCATCCACATTGGTTTTTGAGACAGGGTCTCCCCAGTGGCCTGGAACTCGCCAGCAAGCCCTAAGAATCCACCTCTCTCCATCTCGCCAGCCCTCATATGCCACTAAACTCAGGTCCTTGTGCTTGCAAGACAAGTGCTCATCTGACTGGACCGTCTCTGTCTCACATAAACTTTTAGGAAGCAGAACGAAATGTTTCCTGTAGGAAAGCCAGAGCGAGCCAGATAATTGAGCTCATTGTTTTCCTTCACGGCTTGTTTGCCCTTTCATTCTCTTCCTAAGGTGCTGGATGTTGAGGAATGTCTCCATTTGCCAGAAAGACAGTGGGGTGTCTCCTGTTTCCCCCCGCCAGACCGCTAGTCCTGAAGCGAGCCTGCAGAATGAATTTTTAATGCTGAGCGTTATGGCATCGCTCTTGCAGGCGGCCACATTGCTCTCCTGGGTCTACAGATTTAATGCTCGGATGAGCAGAGAGAGGACTGGGGGCGCTCAACACAGTGAGAATTAACCCCCAACAGCCACACTGGTGCCCTCTGTATCCAGAAAGCTAACCCGACGGAGTCAGGAGGGAAAATTAAAACTCTGTCGTGCTGGAATGTTCTCCAAACAGCCTGGAGCACGAAGCAGGGCACGGTCTCACAATTTCATCAGATAGTGTGTATTTTTACCTTTTCACTTTTTTTTTAAACCACGACCGTTCCTACTTGGATGTATTTCTGTGATCTTTCTACCCTTAAAAAAGCTTTACGATCTGTAAGGTTTACAGAATATACATAAAACTGGAGACTCTCCAGTTTCTATGAAAAGCCCAAATGGAATCAGAAGTCCAGAATTGGTCGCTAACAATGGAAAGGGGACTATTCGTATTCAGTGGTTAATTCTGGTTTGGACCATATGGTTGATTGTTATTTTTCCCCTCCGTAGCTTTCTTTATTTTTGAAGTTTTCAAAATTAAGAAGAACACGTTGTACATAAAAATTGTTCAAGCTTAAATAAGTTGTAGAGAGTGGAATCTTCAACAAACAGTAGAACAAATGGCTGAGTGTATAGATAATAAGTTAGGGCTGTGCTCTATGCCAATTAAAGCCTCGATGTCTTAAATATATACATGAAAAACCCACAAGAGAGATTTTAGGTGGGGATTTATATAATAAGGGAGTGGAAGAGACCTTTTCTAAGCATGATGCCAAAAGTAGAAAACCTGTGGGATATTTAGAGATGTCTGGAGGTGGGTGGTGGGTGGGATGGATGGAGGAGTGATGTATGGATGGATAAAACATTCACAGTGCGTAAGGAGGAAAATGGTTAATATATATTTCTTACAGAGCCATAACAGAGTGCTAGAGGCCAGTGGAGTGGATGTACAGATGGGAGGAAGGGATGATGGACACATAGGTGAGAGGAGTGGGTAGAGGACATGAATGCATGGAGTGAATGGTTGATAGACATGGATAAACTATTTACAATTTATAAGCAGATAAAGATTAGCATATGTTTCGTACAAAGCAATAACAAAAGCCTATAAGTAGGTGAATTGGATAGATAAATGAGGTGATGGATGGATGGATGGATGGATGGATGGATGGATGGATGGATGGATGAAAATGGGATGAATGAGTTGGATAGATAGGCAAATAGGTGAATGATGGAATAGGGTGAATATATGGATCAATGCACAGATAAATTGATGAGTGAAAGGTAAATGGATGAATAAAAATATTTACAATGTATATATCCTACAAAGCAATAGCAAAATGTGTAATACCCAGAAGAGAACATTTTTTTCTGTTCTCTCCTGGGTCACATTTTTTCCACAGGCATCTCCAACTGCCTCCCATAGTGTCCCTCTTGCCCTTCTGTGTGTGATTTGTGTCCCCTCCCACTAGAGACGCATTATTTCCCTTCATTGCAGGAACCTAGTGTCCTTCTTGACTCTCTGCTGCCCTCCTATCTAATCTACATCAGTCCCTCGTCCACAGCTCTCTTCATCCCTCATTTCTTAGCTCCACTGTTACCACCATAATCTGGGCTCTTTCCTCACTCAGCATCACTTCGAGAGCATGTCACTTGTCCCTCTGCTGCCATGTGCTCCCTAGATGAGTCTTCCTTCCAAGAGTCTGCTAAAAGTGTGCAAAACATATAGTCCTGTTCTGGGCCACCCTTGTTTAAGATCCTCCCCTTGCTTGCTCTCCTGCCTCCAAGGACAAGGCCCAGATCACAGTGCAGTTGCCTTAACAGCTCCATCCCATGCCAAAGCCATTCCCCACAGAACCCATGCCCTTCCACACCTGTGTGTTCTAATCCCAGCTCAGGCTATGCTCAGCGCCATCCCCCTACTCACTTAGCATGGGGGTCTGTGGAGAGAATTCAGGGAGATCTGAATCTGGACCCAGAAGTAGTACATCTTTATGATTGTCAGTGTGTGGTGTAGCAATTTCCTCTCACTGTGAAGGAGTCAACAAACCAGGCTAATTTCAGATGTGGCGCCTTGTCTGTCAACACTAATGCTGTTTTCACATCACATTCAGTTATCACAGACACTTCTGGTGCTCAGCACTATAATGATTTGCCACTAGTGTTGTTCAGCGTCCCACTAAAGGACGCCTTGCTATAGCACAAATTTGAGTTTCTTTTAACATTATATGAACTGTTCTTGGAAGTAATTGTTACTCTTAGTAAATGTATATATTTAAGACATTCTAGGGCTGGAGCTGTGGCTCGGTGGGTAGAGTACATACCTAACATGTATGGAGCCGTTGGTTCAACTCCCACTATTGTATAGATTGGACATGTAGTACATGCATTTAATTCTAGCACTAGCACTCAGTTCAAGGTCATCCTTGCCTCCGTAACAAGTTAGCCTGCCCTAATGAGACCCTGTCTTTAAATTAGTTTTTAAAAATCATGTTTGAATGAGATGTGGCATTGCACTTGTGAGCTTAAGGCCTGTAGTTACAGATATGTAGCGCCAAACCCAATTTACCATATTAGAACCCAGTTTGTCTAATATTCTGCATGGTACAAATCAGACATAAAGAATCACGTGTCTCAAGCCCAGCAGTGTTAGTGCACGCCTTTAATCCCAGCACTCAGGAGGCAGAACTCGATGAGTTCAAGGCCAGCCTGCTCTACAAAGTGAATTCCAGGACAACCTGGTCTACACAGAGAAACCCTGTCTTGAAAAAATTCAAAAAAGAAAAGGGTGAGGGGTAAGAAGAATAATTACACGTCTCTGACTTCTGTCTATAATTTCACTCTATCTGCCTAAATCTTTTTTTTTGGGGGGGGGGGGGGTTCGAGACAGGGTTTCTCTGTGTAGTTTTGGTGCCTGTCCTGGATCTCTCTCTCTGTAGACCAGGCTGGCCTTGAACTCACAGAGATCTACCTGCCTCTGCCTCTTGAGTCCTGGGATTAAAGGCGAGTGCCACCATAGCCGGTGCCGCCTAAATCTTTATCCTGATAAGTTGCATACACTCTTTGATCTCCATGTCTGTACACTGTCTTACTGTCTCCATTGGATTCTAGTTGTTGTTCTCATGCCTTTACTATTTGCTCACCTAGTTTTTACAGTATGCCTCCTGTCATTTTATCAGGTTTTATAAATTAACTCAGGCAGTAAATTTAGCCTTATTTATATTTAATGTACCTGCAGATACAGAATGTCATCATTATTCTTTCTCTGTGCCAGCATTTTGTAATTTGATTTTTGTAGATAGAACATAAGCCTCAGTGTTTTAATTCCCCCATGTTTAATAATTATATCCCGATTGTAGATCATTTATTTCATTTTCCAGATATTTACAGTTGGCATATGGGAGTTTATTTTTTGTCTTTAAAACAACAAACAAAAAACAAAAAAAAACAAAACAAAAAACAAAAAAACTACACTTTGCTAGACTCAATTGCTTGGCAACCATATTACCCATAGGTAGTGGCAACAGGAACAGGAGATATTTTGTTTTAAAACAGGTTTTCATGTAGCCCAGGCTAGACTCTAACTTGCTCTATAGCTGAGAATGACCTTGATGTCTGACTCCTGGTAACTTCCTGGTGTAGTTCAGAAAGAGGTACAGCATTAACTCAGCATCTGAGTGTTCAGGTCTTCTCTTACTGAGTTCACTTTCAGTGAGTCCATCTGAGACCATTGAAAAGTAGTGTGTTCCCGTGTTCTACCATTCCATACAGCACGGTAATCACAGGCCATGTCCAGAGAACAGCAAATTATACATTACTGCGGGTTCCACTGTACCTCGTGTTTTCTCGTGCCTGGTAAACAATGCCGACAAATAAATAACATTGAGACCCACCTTTTCTAGAACATTTGTTCTGAACCCGTAGATTCCTACCAATGAATTCTCACAAGTTATTTGATTTTCCAGCTTTTGTAGGGGGGGGGGCACTGTTTTGTTTTGAGAAAGGGCGTTGGGTAGTCCAAGCTAGATTCCAGCAAGCTGTATAGTGAGGCTGGCCTTGAACACAGATCTGCCTGCCTTCACTTTCTCAATGCTGGCATTACAGGCATGCCGTACCACACAAGGCCATTTCCAGCCATCTGCTGTTTAGCAGAAAAAATCACTACCTTTGCCTAAAATATGGGAGTAGATCCCAGGAGGTAACCTACACTGACCAATGCTCTTGTCATTGTATTGTTTTCAACACACCACTTTTTTCTTTCTCTAAACTCAGAAATCTGTCGTCTGGGTATCCAGGGTCCTCCTTTGTCTTTTAAAAAATGATTGAATTCAATGTCCTGTCCAGAGCAGCAGTGACATTGTAGAGAGATGATCAAAAGCATAAGCTAGGGGCTGGCGAAAAGGCTCAGCAGGTAAAGGTGCTTGCTCTGCAAGCCTGGTTATCTGAGTTCGATCCCCAGAACGCATATACAGGTGGAAGGGGAGAATCAGCTCCCCAGAATTCTCCTCTAACCTCCACATTCATGCCTTGGGACATGCACAATACAGTCTCACACATACACTCAATATAATAATAATAGTTGGAATAGTAAAAATAAAGTTCAAACAAAAAACAGGCTATAAGACAAATGATTTGACCCTGATCCTGTCCCATGAAGAAATTCTATCAACCAGAATTAGCCAGCCGTGAAGGAAAGCCAGCAGCATATGACTTACCCATTAAGACTCCCTTCCAAAGGCCAGGCTTGGTGGCGCACGCCTTTGGGAGGCAGAGGCAGGCAGATCTCTGAGTTTGAGGCTAGCCTGGTCTACAGAGAAAGTTCCAGGACAGCCAGGGCTACACAGAGAAGCCCTGTCTCAAAAAAGTGTGTGTGTGTGTTTATAAGAATAAATTTTAAAAGAGAGGGTTAAAAGTGCTTTGTCACATAGCATTCAATCCCCAGAACCTGGGTATGGGTAGGAGAAAACTGACTCCTGAAAGTCTTCTGACCTCTGGATGCAATGGTATGGCATTCCACGCACATGCACACACACTATAATAAATGATAATTGAAACTAAAAACGTGCTTCCTTTAAGAAAGGAATAAGGATATAGACATACATACACACATATCATTATACATATGCATATACATACAGACACACACATACCCCTTCTAAAAGTAATCTGTGTAGGGAAGATTGTGTTGTCTTACACACCATTCTCATCGTGCCTACTTCCACAAATTATTTAAAGTAGTTGTAAGAAAAGACCCGAAACAATAAGGCTCTGAGAGTGGAGTCTGAGTAAAGGGGGAAAATGACTTCTTAAGACTCAATTTGTACAAAAAGCTCTATCATTTAACAACCTGACGGCCAGGCCGTTTCCCTGCACACGGTACTTTATTGTTTGGGTGTTTTTTACAAGCACAGAATTGCTACAATGCCCTGATTTACTGTTTGCTTGACTCCAAGGGAAAACTTTATATTGCAATTAACCTTTCTATTTTTTTTCCTTCCATCGGAGTATTGTGGACTTCCTCTGTGGTATTTTAGTGATTAGACAGGATGGAGGGCATCCTTAAAGATGTGAGGCCAAATCCGATGAGGTCAGACTGAAGGGAAAGGATGGTCTGCGTGGGGCCAGCAAGTCTGGCCCTGGGCAAACTGTTTGTCTGACACTTCACAAGTAGACTGGGAACCTCTGAATTATTCATTTTTAAGTTACCCTATAAGACACATGTGCGCTGACGCCCCAGTGCAGACTTCAGTACCAGCCAGAGGAAGAGGAAGGAGTGGTCTTTTCCCACGAATGTCCTGCAGCCTTCCAGCAGACTGGCTTGTGCAGTTCTGCTTCCCAGCCCTTCACCTCAGGGTGAAGAACACCAGCACATAACTTAAGTGCAGGGCCGTGGGGGGCGGTGGGGAAATGAAGCCACAAGTGAGCTAAGTATGGAATTTTTAGACTCATGAAAGGCGTCTGGGAGAAGGAGCCAAGAGGTAGACTTGGGCAGAGGTATGGAGGCCGGGGCAGGGGGGCAGGGGCCTGAGAATGATGACCAGTTGTTTTTGTTGTTGTTTGGTTTTTTTCTTAGCTTCTGCCACCCACCCTGTTCTTACCAGTTCCCACGCCAGCATAGTACTTAGGGGAGAAGGAGGTAATTAGAGGGCCCTTGCATCTTGGAGTAAGAGCAGTGTTCATCATAGACCCTGTGGCTCCCTGTGCCCTTGTCTGGGTCATCACTGCTCTGCCCTGGGCCTGTTTCCTCACCTGTTTGTAGACCAAGGTGGAGGCTCCGTACAGTGCAGAAAATGCTCAGGAAGAGGGTACCAGGCCATCAGCCACAGGAATTTTCTCATGAGCGTGGCCTGCACCTGTTGACCACGGATTAGTGCCACACAATAAGGACAGTCCTTCCAAATAAAAGGCTGGGCTGTGGCACACACCCTTAGGATGCAGAGGCAGGTGATCTCTGTGAGTATTGAGGTCAGCCTGGTCTACAGAGCTAGTTCTAGAACAGCCTAGGCTACATAAAGAAACTGTGTCTTGAAAAACCCAAAAAAAAAAAAAAAAAAAAAAAAAGATACTTCTTGAGCAGCTACAAACGGCACAAAGGGAGTACTTAGACTGGGTTAGCAGCAGCGTCACCAAAGCAAAGCAAAGACTGTACGGTGCGTATTGAAGGAGCCTGTTCAAAACTTTGTAGACCCCTGGGCATGGTAGTGCATGCCTGTAATCCCAGCACTTAGAATGGAGGCAGGAGAATCGGAATCTCAAGGTCAAGTTCAAGGCCAGCCTGTGCTGCATGAGACCCTGTAGTTCAAAAATAAAAACTGGTGGAAAAGTGAAAATTAATGTTGTAAAAGGAGCACGTGTGTCCCCGAGGCGTTCTGCGGCCATCCATCCAGCCCTGCTGCAGAATCTAGGCATCTCAGGCATTGGACTCCAGAGCTGGAAACTCACAGGGCAGCTGTGCCTCCAGCAGCGGGGGTGGCTGGGAGGCTGAGGTGGACCATACAGTTCAAAGGGACATGGTGTTGAAGACAGGAAAGACCCACAGAGCGAGAGGGTGCCAGGGAGCCAAGCCATGGGCCAGTGTGTAAGCAGGCACCCGTGGATGTGAGTGTTCTCGCCACAATGCCTCTTATTTGATCTGTAAGAACCCTTCATCATCAGAGAGCAGGAGAGACTTAAACAATTCTTGTGACACAGCAAGCTAGCTCAGCACCCTCTGCCAAGCCTGATGACCTGAGTTCAAATCCCTAGGACCTACATGATAGAGAACCAACTCTCAGATGTTGTCATCAGACGTCCTTATACAGACTTTGGTATGTGTGTAGGACAGACATGAAATAAACAAAAACTTACAGCATTTTTTATTACATTTGATTGTGTATGTACATGCAGGAGGACAATTGTGGGTCCTGGGGATAGAACTCGAGTTGTCAAAGTTGGCAGCTGATGCTGAGCCAGCTACGAAAATGTTTTTAGAACTTCATCCACTCAAGATGACAAAAGAAACCAAAGGCCACGCCCATGTATAACTATTTATATAAAAATACTAAATAAAGTATCAGCGAACAGACCTGAGAGCTCATTAAACGCCTGATACACCACAGCCAAAGGGAACAGGTGACAGACAGTATAATTTACCGTATTCTCAGGTCAGAGGAGAAATCCATTTCATTAGCTACATAAATGCTTAAGAAGTACTTAAAGGAATCAATACCCATCTTTTATTAAAAAGTCATAATAAAGTAAGAGATGGATATTTTATTAACAAAATCTAAACGTATATATTTAAAGCAAAAAAAAAAAAAAATAACCCAGCAATATGGTGACTTGTGAAATAGTTGGTGAGTTAACACTTGAAATCCACACCAAGCAAGGATTCCCCCCTGTTGTCTCAGTTAGGGTCACTGTTGATGTGATGAGACATCATGACCATAAGCAACGTGGGGAGGAAAGGCTTTATTTGGCTTATATGTCCTGAATCACAGTCCATTGAGAGAGGCGGGAGCTGACACAGAGGCCGTGGAGGGGTGCTGCTTACTGGCCTGCTCCTCATGGTTTGCTCAGCCTGCTGTCATGTAGAACCCAGGACCACCAGCCCAGGGATGGCACCACCACAACGGATTACTCCCACATACACATCACTAATAAAGAAAATGCCATGCAGGCTTGTTTATAGCCGGATCCTACAGAGGCAACATTTCAATTGAGACTCCCTCCCCTCAGATGACTGACTATAGCTTAAGTTTAAAAAAAAAAAAAAGAAATTAGCATCATGTATGGAATGTTATGTGTGTGTGTGTGTGTGTGTGTGTGTGTTGGGGTGGGGGAGCGTTAATAACACACTTGAATGTTTACAAGAGACCAGATTCCAACCACCTTTTGTTTTTTTGAGACAGGCTCTCCCTTTTTCTTGGAGCTTGCCACTTGAGCTAAGCTAAATGGACAGTATATCCCAGGATCTGCCTGTCTCTGCCTCTCCGTTGGGGGGATTACAAGCACCTGCTGCCATGCCCAGCCTTTGTTATGTGGGTTCTGAGGATCCCACTCAGGGCCTCAGGCATGCAAGGCAAGCGGGGTACCAAGCAAGCTATCTTCCCAGATAAGGAAGGGGGGCCATTACAGGGACACCAGAAGTTTCTTTGCTCTCCTCATGTGCAGGCAAGGGCTTAGGATACTGTGAAAGGCCACAGGAGCCATAGAAAGGCTGTCACCGAACTGACCAGGCCACCCTACATATCTGCGAGGTAACGCCTCCTCTGTCAGCTGACTCCTTGTGGGGACTCAGACCCACCCCACCTCCTGATTGACATCCTGATTGACTCAATGAAGCTTATTGATTTTCTTGAGACAAAATATGTGACCAAGGCAACTTGTGTCCCCAGTCAGAGAGCAGAGAGAGTTGCTGCTCGCTCTCTCCTTCTCATTCAGTCCAGCCCCCAGCCATGGGACAGCCTTGCTCATACTCTTCCTACCTCACTTACCCTAATCTCAGCAGCCCCTCACAGACGCGCCAGAGGCCTTTCTCCCAAGTGCTTCTGGACCTTGTCAACTGACAGTATCAACCATCCCAAGCAGCTTTCCCACTGCAGACCTCCGCCCTTTTCAGGGAGGACAGTCCCCATCACAGCCCACCTTTCCTCAGAGCCAGACTCCATCCAGCCCTGACCAACCTGTCCTTTCTGAACTTGGACTCCAGCCCTGGCCTGCCTGTCTTGAGTGTCTCAAATTTTTTAAATGACAAAGTGATAGTAATAATAACTAGGGGCTAGTGAGATGGCTCAGCAGGTAAAGGTGCTTGTTGCAAGCCTGAGTTTGATCCTGGGACCCACACAGTGAGAGAACAGACCCCTGCAATTTGTCCTCTGGCTTTGACATGCATACCCATACACATACATACATACATACATACATACATATAAAAATCAACATATATAAACATTAATTAAAGTAAAATTCTGTAGCGTTTGCAGAGAATGTTCTCCAAGTCACCATACATAATTTTTAATAGATAATATGATGTATGCTCTGTAAAATAGTTTTTACACTATATTGCTCATTATCAAATGAGGACCAAACTTGAGGCCCACTTGAGGTTGATAAAGACATGGAACATCTGTGCAGCAGTTTGCCGAATCTGCAGAAGTGGAACCTAAGGACATGGAGGACTGAGCACACTGTTTTCCTGGCGTCACTGATGGCTAAGACGATGAAATATGCAGCAGCCTGGCGCTGGGCCGGATGTTGCTAGCACTCAGGAGGTTTGTGCGAAAGGAAATACACGGTGTCTGGCATGGGTATAATTTCCTTTCCATCAACCTTGACTGTGTCCTTTGAAGTTTGTCATAAAAATGGTATGTTAGCCCAGAGAATACCCTGAAATGATGTGCAGGGAAACAGCTGAGTGAACTATATATATTCTGGCCCTGATGAAATGACCCCATGCTTGAAGTCGAGGAAGAGCATAGAACAGTGCAGGTTAATAGACAGTGGGCGCGGTGTTGTCGGTTCATGAAAAGGTGAGAGGAGGAAGGTTTTGATAGATTGTGCTGAGCAAACAGCCTGTCGTATTACAGACTTTGAAATACAACAGATTTTAGACAAATGTCAATCTCACAATCTTCAGGAACTTTGAAATGGGAAGAATGGCCAGGCATGATGGCACACACATGTAATCCCAGCACTCAGGGGGTAGTCAGGAGGATTGCAGCCTCTTGGGCCATGATACCCTGGCTCAAAACAAATCAAAAAATTAGTGCCCTTTACAGCCAGATACGATTATGCACACTTGTAATCCCAGAGGCTGAAGCAGGAGGGCTCCTGCAATCCTGGGACTACATAATGAGTACTGGGCCAGGAAGGGCTGTATTGCAGTACCGTGTCCTGGTTAAGTAGCAGATGTGGCTCTCGGCTCCTGGACATTTCCTCTGTACTGACTAAGGACCGGTGATCTGGGAGGCTTGATTTGGTTGGCAGATGAGATGCAGTGGGACACTTGAGAAGGTGTGTCCTAGTTTGCTCTTCTGGTGCTGCAATAAAACACTCGCTACCCAAAGCAGATTGGGAGGAAAGGGTGTATATGGCTTACACGTCCACCTCACAGTCCATTGCTGAGGGACATCAAGGCAAGAACTGAAAAAGAGACCATGAAAGGAACTCAACCAGCTTCCTTATTCATACAAGCCAGGATCACCTGGGGGAGCACCACCCACAGTGGGCTGGACCCTCCCACGTCAGTTATTAATCAAGAAAATACTCATTTTCATTATTAAAATAATTAAAGTTATTAATTATTAATCAAGCCCTACAGGCTTGCCTGTAGGCCAGTTCCTCCATTGAGGTTCCCTTTCCCAGGTGACTGGTTTGTGTCTAGTTGACAAGAAGTAACCAGCACAGGGTGGGTCATCAAAACCCAGGGGAGCAGTGCTCCAAGGTAGGACATACTGGGCTGCTCCAGGCTGGGCTTTGAAACTCCCGGCTAGTGCTGCACAGCATGGAGGAGCAACTGCCACCCCGCAGGAGGCCCTGCCTTAAGTAGTTTACTTGTAACTCTTATATTCTCTTTGACCTACAGAAAGGGGGTGCGAGTTTTCCCTCCTAAAAACCAAGAGAAGGCTTATGTATAGTCTTTTAAAGTAATCCTCTGTGGAAGGGGACTGGGTTAGAGATTATAGCTCATTTGGTGCTCTTGTCCAGCATAACACCAAACACTGGGCTCCATCCCCAGCACTACATAAACTGAATATTATGGCACACTTTTGTGATTTCAGCACTCAGGAGGTGGAGGCAGGAGGATTAGAAGTTCAAGGTTATCTTCAGCTACATAGTAAGTTGAGGCCAGACTGGGATATATCAGATCCTGAAACAGAAATGTAATACTACTACTAATAATAGACGAGGTGGTAGCACACACCTGTAATCTCAACACTCAGGAGGCAGAGTCAGGCGGATCTCTGGGAGGCCAGCCTGATCTACAGAGGGAGTTCCAGGACAGCCAGAGCTGTTACACACAGAAAGCCTGTCTCGAAAAATCAAAATAATAATAATAATAATAATAATAATAATAATAATAATAATAATAATGTAGACTTTGGGACAAGCCTTGTCCCCTCACTGTCTCCTGTTGTTTCTGGGAATGGTAGTCTCTCTGGGTCTGGGTGTCAGCAGAGTCTTGAGGTTTGAGTAACTCTGCCCTTACACAGCAGAACAGTGTTGTTGATCTCCTCTGAAAGTCCAGGAAACCATGAGTGCTCTCACAGTGAAATGCACAGCTGTCATTATCACATTCATTACTTTACTCAGTTCTGTGGTTGCTTAGCAACCAAAGTTAGACTGACCCACCAGTGGAAAACTTGAAATTCACTTCCAGGGATTACTTCAAACAGCAGAGAAAGTACCTTCCTGTTTAAATGGGACTAGGTGGCATTTTATTTTGTTTTTCAAAATTGCTTTACATGTATTATTTACTTACTTACTTACTTACTTAGTTTGTGTATATACGTACACACAGTTGCCACAGGCCTGTGTGGAGGTCAGAGGACAACTTGCAGAAGTCTTGTCTCTTCTACTATGTGGTTTTCTGGGGATTCAACCACCAAGCCATCTCTAGTCCCAGCTCAAGACCAAAGACTAGGTTTCCATAAAGGATGTGAAATCTTTTATTGCATTTCCTAGATATCAGGAATCCTTGGGGCTCAGCAGTTAAGAATACTTGCTGCTCTTGCAGAGGACCCACGTTCAATTCCCAGCATCTACATGGCAGCTCAAAACCACCTGTAACTCCAGTTCCATAGAATCCAACACACTCTTCTGTCTCCTTGGGCACAAAGCACATACATGGTTCATACACACACACACACACACACACACACACACACACACACACACACACCACCATGCACATAAAATAATTTTTTTTTTTTTTTTTTTTTTTGGTTTTTCGAGACAGGGTTTCTCTGTGTAGCTTTGCGCCTTTCCTGGGACTCACTTGGTAGTCCAGGCTGGCCTCGAACTCACAGAGATCCGCCTGGCTCTGCCTCCCGAGTGCTGGGATTAAAGGCGTGCGCCACCACTGCCTAGCTATAAAATAAATTTTTAAAAAAGAATTCTAATGAACATTTTTGAGAGTTTCACCATGTAGCCGAGGCTGGACTCAGACTCATCATCCTGCCTCATCCTTTTCAGTGCTGGAAGTACAGATGTGCTCCACAATGCCTCCTGCACCATTCACTGTTGAAGAAACACAGAGCCCCAAACCATCACGAATCTATCTGAGTTCCACTTCCCCATCCCAAGCCCCTGCCGTAGGTGGGCTGAGCCTTTGGCAGCCTCACCAGGCCCAGTTTTATGAACGCTGAGGATTGAACTCAGGGCTTCATGTATACCAGGCAAGCTCTCTACCAATTGAGCCACATCCAAAGACCTGCATTTTACTAATTTTTTGGCTCTGTCTGCCCAACAGAGGGCCTGGGGTTAAGAGGGGTTCTTAATCCCCTCCAGACACATGAATCTCAACAAAGTGAATGGAGAGCCTGGTTTGGTGATACACACCTGTAATTCCAGCACTTGAGGGGTAGGGGCAGGAGTTCGGGGTCAGCCTTGACTACACAGGCAGTTTGAGATCAACCTTGGCTACTGGAGACCCTATCTCAGGGTAAGCTAGTTAATTAATTAAGGTCTGATGAGGTGCTCAGTGGGTGAAATTGCTTTTTGTTTATGCCTGAGGGTCTCAGTGTGATCTTGGAGCCCACGGTAGAAGAGGAGAGCCAACTCCGAAAGTTGTCCTTGGCACTACGGCAGGGGGATACACACACAATAACAACAACAATAAGAAACAGTTAATACAGCTGTCAGGCATGCTGCCTGCGGCATCTCCACCTTGTCCCTTTGGCCACTCTGACCCCTTACAGGTTGGTCTGGTCCTCCCCTCCCTAATGCCAGAGCTTCAGCCTCCCCTTTGTGACGTGGTCATCCTGCTTCAGTTGGAGCCAGAGAGCCTATCCCTTGGTCACTCACTGCACCTGCCGAAGTGATGACTAACCTCTCTCCCTCTTGCCTTCCCAGAGCTGATGAGATCGAGATGATCATGACTGACCTCGAACGAGCCAACCAGGTAAGCAGTTCAGACCTTCAATATAAAACACCACAGCCCACCCATCCTGCTATCTTGGGAGATGCCTCACTCCAGATGGGTGGTCATTGTGTCATGAGAAGATAGAATTACATCCGCAGCACTATTCCTTGCAGAATCTCAGGTTCAACCCCAGTGTCTGAGACACAGATGCGTAAGGGTGCTTGTTGTTTTTCTGATCCCGACTCCAGGGCATCCATTCCAGAATAGCCATAAATGAGGCCCAACACAAGATGGCAAACGTGGTAAAACGTTGTGAGATTGACTGATAGTTTGATTTGCAGTTGTGCAGTTCCCAAGTGTAAACACTGAAGATGGAGAGAGAGAGAGAGAGAGAGAGAGAGAGAGAGAGAGAGAGAGAGAGAGAGAGAGAAGTCTAAGGGGCAAACACTGGAGTTGGCATTGGAAGAAAGCTAGGCTGTGTGGGCAGCAGCTAGAGAGTGGCCTTATGGGAAGGGCCCAGCAGGTTAGGGAGAGAGGGGCTTTATCCTGGGAGCAGTGGGTATACTGGTAGGATGAAGATCCTGGATTTGTATTCAATTAAAAGGGCACTGGGAGCTGGAGAGAGAGATAGTTCGGCCTTTAAGAGCACATAATGCTCATGCAGAGGACCCAAGTTTGGTTCTTAGCACCTACGCTGGGCAGTTCCTGTGGATCAGGTAGCACCTACACTCACACTTTCACACACACATCTTCTGGTTGTTTTGTTTTTCGAGACAGGGTTTCTCTGTGTAGCCCTAGCTGTCCTGGAACTCGCTTTGTAGACCAGGCTGTCCTTGAACTCACAGAGATCTGCCTGCCTCTGCCTCCCCAGCACTGGGATTAAAAATAAATCTTCTAAAGAATTGTTAAAAAGAAATAAAGGTATCACTGTAGATAAAGCTACAATAAGGAATGGGGATGGGAAAGCCAGAAGCCAAGGCAACAGCAAGACAGGACAGGAGAAGCAAGGCAGAGGTGGGCTGAGCAGGAGCAGGACTGCACACATCCAGAGTGCCATAGGTACATACATACATACATACATACATACATACATACATACATACATACATACCTGCACCATGGGACCTGCCCGCCAGGAGGAGCAGTTTGCTACTTCATTGACGTTTAGTGTTGGGTTTGCCCTGGTTTATCCCAGACATTCTACTGAAACCCATAGTGCCGTTTCATTGCTCGGGGATTATGTCTCTACCCCAGGAAACCAGAAAAATGGGCAGTAGCTATTAGTGAAGCAGGAGTGTCTCCTTAACACGTTTGATCAACTTCCAGCACTTCCATTAATAGTTACCATCTTAACTGGAAAAGATTTTGGACTCCCAATATCTCTTGATAAATAAACCTTAGCTTGGTACATCAAAGAGCATGGAGGAACCATGGCTTCCCTTCCCTGTGTGGGCTGGCTGCCAGCTGTACCTCTCCGTTTCCTTTACAAAGCAGCTCTGATTCCTTACACAAAGCCACAGGAGTAGGGCCTAGAGGAAGCTATTTAAGCCAAATTGTTCTCCTCCTCCTACCCTGCTGATGTTTATGGAATAAGACAGTCATGAAAGACCCCTTGGGCTAGGGATAGAGCTCGCTTGCTTATTTGTTTGTTTGTTTGTTTGTTTGTTTTTGAGAATTCTCATAGCCCAGGCTGGTCAAATTCACTCTGCATCTGAGGATGACTTTGAGCTCCTGATATTCCTGCCTCCACCTACCAAATGCTGGGATTACTGCCATGCACTGCCATGCAGCTCATGCGGTGCTGGGGATCGAACCCCAGGGTTTCAGGCTGCTACGCAGGCACTCTACCAGCTGAGGTGCATCGCCAAGCCCGGAAAGCACAGCTTAGCTTCCCCAAGGAGAAAGAGCCAAGTGCTGGGAGATGAGATACGGGGTAGACAGAGCTCACAGCACATGGCATTCTTCTGCCAAGGTCTTGCTGTGGTCATGGGGCAGGACACCCAAGTCACAAGTCTAGATCTGGCACTTGTTGCCCACACTGACTTAGCATCCCTCCTTGTCCTAGTTTGTTTTGTCTCAGAGGTAAACACAGAAGCAAGAGCAGCTTGAGGAGGAAGGGTTCTGTTTGACCTTGCGTGTCACAGTCCATCAGGCCCAGAACTCACGGCAGGAACCTGGAGGTGGGACCGATGCAGAGGCCATGGAGGAACACTGCTTACCTGCTTACTCGCCATAGCTTGCTCAGCCTGCTGCCTTATAGCTCTCAGGATCGCCTGCCCAGGGGGGCACCACCCACAGTGAGCTGGGCCCTCTCAGGCCAATCATCATTCAAGAAACTGTCCCGCAGGCTTCCTCCAGGCATTTGGGCCGGAGGTTATGTTCTCAACTGTGTTTCCTCTTCCCAGATAACTCTAGTTTGTGTCAGGCTGACCAAAAAACAAATAAACTAACCAAAACACCATTCCGGTACCCAGATGTCCCCCATCCATGGAATGGAGGCAGGATCTCATTCACGTATGCTCTCATCCATTCTACTGCCCTTGTACCCTGCTCTTAGCAGGCCTGGGTAGGGATGTCATGCTGACTTCACAGGCCGAGACCTGGCCCTCCCTATGCAGCCAGGCCCACGCCCGACTGGGTTTGGCATTCCTTGATTTGGCCCTGTCTGACATTCCTGCCCAGGACACAGGGAGCACCTTGGTGGCAGTCGGAGGAAGGCAGTCTGCTCATCAGACTGGCCTGCCGTGGCCAGCAGCGCAAGCAGTGACTCCGAAGGAGGCCTAGCTGCAAATGCCCCGTCCGCCTGGCACATGAGGCCACGAGTTCCTCATCTTCTGCCCATGGTCCAGGACCTTCTCCAGGTCCTGCAGAACCAGACAGGGACACTTCTGGCAGTCTCCCATGCCTCCGGTTACATGCCAGCCATCACCGGTTCACACACCAGGCCGCTCTGCTCCTGCAGGGATTTTCTCATCTCAGGTTTCCCTATACCTATGTTTTAGTGGCCAGAAAACATAAGCAAATAATCTAGGGCCAAAGGGGCAGAAGATCAGATTGAAGGCCCCACCACCACCACCAAAAAACCAAGGGAAGCAGCCAGATGTGGTGGCTCACACCTGTAATCCTAGCACTTGGGAGGTGGGTCAGGAATTGAGGACCGGCTTCAGCTCTCTACATGAGACCCTATCTCAAAGAAAAAAGAAAAACACGGACAGGGATGTAGCTCAGTTGATAGAGTGCTCACCTATTATGCACAAAGCTCTGCGTTCCATCCCTGGAACAGTATAAACCAGGCAGGAGCATCAGGAGTTCAAGGTCATCGTCAGCTACTTAGTCAGTTTGGGGCAAGCCTGGGCTACATAAGACCCTCTCCCAAAAACCAGTCATCTATCTTAGATGAGGAGGAGCATGTAGTGGCCCCAGAGATGGTCTTATAATTTGACACTGTCACTGCGGTGTGCACAGTCACGTTGGCCTCTGCAGTCTCACTGTCCACCCCCGCCCCCGCCCCGCCAGTTTGCCGCGTAGCTCTGCTCCGTGATGGCAGCTGTCAAAGGTCAGCGCTGCTCTTGTCCTACCTCGTTCCCTCCTCTGCTTCTTCCTCTGTTCCACAAATTGTTGCTTCTCAAGCAGAAGCGTAAAGGCCGCCACAGAGAGTAGCAAGTGCTGGCTCTGCCGCTGCAGGGATGGGCCTGTCTGAGAGCACTGGGAAGCATGCATTGCCTACTGCACCGGGACAGGGTCAGCTCTGCATCCCAACCGCAGTCCTCCGAGTTGTGGTTTTGTCGAGGGTGTGTGAGTCTCCAAACAGGGAGCATCAACCCAGGGCAGCACCCGCGCTGTCTGCCTCAGCTGTGAGGGAAGGCTAAATTTAGTTCTGGCAACCTGGAAACAGATTCCCCCAGCTCCTAACTAGTGTCTGTCACCCTGTCCCTTGCTCCTTCCCTGAACTGCTCGGGTTTTTAACTCCGCCGCTCTGTAGCTTTAACCGCACAGGTCTCCAACACCTTGTTGGCGGCAGGTGATGGTTGTCAGTAGTGCTGATGGTGGGTGCAGTTTGCAATAGAAATCCTAAGAAAACCAAGAATTTGCACTAAAGTAACCAAGTTAGGCCACCTTGGAACAGTGATTTCCAACAGAGAAGCTTCACTGATTTGTTTTGGGTTTGTTTTGTTTTGTTTTTGAGACAGGGTCTCATATAGCCCAGGCTGGCCTCAAACTAACTTGCTGTAGTTTAAGGATAACTGTAAACCCTTGATCCTCCTGCCTCTACCTCCCAAATGCTGGAATTACAGGCTTATGCCATCATGCCCAGTTTATTCGGTGATAGGGTAGAACCCAGGGCTTCATGCATGCTGCACAAGCACTCTACCAACTGAGCCACACCCTTAGATTTTTTTTTTTTAAGGTAATAACTATAACTGGCTAAGCAGTCACCCCAGACCTTTGTTTTGTTTCGTTGTTTGTTTTTTGAAACAGGGTTTTACTATGTAGACCAGGCTAACTTCAAACTGGCATGAAAGGCATGCACCACCATGCCCGACCTGTTTCTGCTTTGCTTTTTTGAGGCTGAATCTCTCTGTTTGTGACCCAGGCTGGTCTCAACCCCACTATCCTCCTGAATCAGCCTCCCTGGTATTGAAGTTATAGGTGTTACCCTCCACACCTCACACCACCGTGAGCTTGGGGACTTAATACACGTGCCAGCCCTAGGCAAACTGCAGGTGGCCAGCTGACAGTCTGTGGTGTGCAGTCCTCTGCCACCTGACATCTTCACAGGCCTTTAGGACTGATGGGGAACCCAGCACCTGGGCCGTCCCCACCTCCAACTGTTCTTGGTGTAACGTGCCACTGTGGTAATGCTACCTCTGTGGCAACTGTCAGAACTTCTTCCCTGAGAGATGAAGAAATAGTTTTCCTCATCAAAGAGGCTAGGAAATTTGTCAAAATCCATGGTATGGAAGAGCTGTGGGAACTGTGTTCTTGGAGGTTTACCTCACTAATTATGGAGGAATGTGCATTTCAGCTGTGTGTCTTGACCGCCAGAAAAACTGGGAAAAACAGCTGTTGTCCCAACTTCTAATAAGGCTGAAGCAGAAAGATGGCAAGTTCAAGACCAGACTAGGCAACTTAGCTTGTAAGAACCTGTCTCAGCATAAAAAGTAAAAAGAAAGCAAGGGATCTGTGTCAGAGGTAAAGCACCTGCCTAGAATCCCCAGTGAAGAGCTGGGGGTGTGACTCAGTGGTAGAGCACCTGCCTAGAATCCCCCAGTGAGGGGCTGGGGTGTGGCTCAGTGGTAGAGCACCTGCCTAGAATCCCCCAGTGAGGGGCTGGGGTGTGGCTCAGGGGTAGAGCACCTGCCTAGAATCCCCCAGTGAGGGGATGGGGTATGACTCAGTGGTAGAGCACCTGCCTAGAATCCCCCAGTGAGGGGCTGGGGTGTGGCTCAGTGGTAGAGCACCTGCCTAGAGTCCCCCAGTGAAAGGCTGGGAATAGAAGAACTCATTGGATAGTTAACATGAAGCAGACATGTCTCTCCATTCTTGTCATAATACCAAAACCTTTTCCTGATGGTTCTACAGTCCCTTTGGTTCTAGACTCTTGTTGGTTCTCCATTCTGTCTCGAGCAGAGATGTGTCAGGAAACACTTGGGCATAGATGTTGCAGATTCCAAGCCATTGCCCAAGCTCTCCAAGAAGCAGGGCAGTCGGCTTCCAGCCCCGCCCCGGCCAGATAAACTGTCGTTAGAGTCTGGCTTCTTTGATGTGGGCTCGCTGCTGCCACCACCAAGGCACTTCAGCTACCCAGCCCCATCAGTGTACAAACAGATTGGCCAGCACACACCAGGGCAGGCTAACACATGGTTTCGTCTTTGCGACTTCTCTCTCGGTAATTGGTGGGAGAGTCCTGCTCAGCCAAGCTTTCCTTGTTAACCTTTCCTGTTTTATTCTGTAGGCAACTCTCTACTTTGGTTTTTTGAGACAAGATTTCCCAGTATAGTTCAGGCTGGCTTTGAACTCACTGCATAGCCCAAGCTGGCTTTGAACTCACTGTGTAACTCAGGTAGCATTCAACTCACTGTGTTACCAGGCTTCCTTAAAGCCCGCTGTGCAGCCCACACTGTCCTCAAACTCAGAATCCTCCTGCCTTGCCTCCCTCGCTAACTTTTTATGATGACAGAATATAACTTGCCGAGGTATAGAGATGTCATGTCACTCTCGGTCCAAGTCCCAATGTCATTAGCTGCCATTGCCCAGCTGGCTTAGTTTTGTCTTAATCATAATAGTAAGACCTGGATAAGCCTGATAAAAAACTACTCCCATGGTAAACTTCTGCGGACATAGAGCCCAACCCAGGTGTCTGAGTAGGCACAATGTTCCCATTCTACAGATGAGTATGTAGAGGCCCAGGAGCATAGGTAGCTGTCCCTGCTGCCTCTCTTCCCAGATGGCCTCTTAAGTGGTAGGTACTAGAGTGGCTCTCCTCTTTATCCAATGGCAAGTCTGAGTTTGCAGCAGCCATGGCTTCCTCATCCAGGGTCCTCAACAATACTACAAAAGGTTCCAGCCATTTCTGTTAACACTCCCTGCACCAGCTTGGACTGCCCACTCACTGCTGGTCCAGAACAGCCTGGCTAGCTACATATGCCAATATCTGCAAATGTTCCCCCATGAAGGGTTAGCTGTAGAACCCAGCCCATCCCTCACAAAAGAAGCTAGAGTTCCACAGTCCGCTTACGGAGATGCACCATGGATGAAAACAACCACAACATTGTGTGGGGGTGGGGGGGTGGCCAGAGTGTCTTTAATTCGGTGTTTACCCATGAGAATGACTCCCAGGAGTAATCCTGTGATAAAGTCTCCTCGGTCCATGAGAATAGAAAGAAATTGAATCAGAAGACTCTATTTCCAGCGGTATTTATTCAGTCTGGGAAATGCAATGGGCCGGAGCATTAATACCAGCAGGGGATTCCTCGCTCCTAGCGTTAAATTACTGTCATAATCGCTCAATTATTTCTTCCTTGTACTGTTTAAAATAAAAATCCATCACATTCTAGGGTGTGTGTGTGTGTTTTTTTCCATAGCATTTATTAGGTTGAGTGTTTAGGAAAATCAATTACAGTCAGTCAGGCATGAATTGATGAATGTTCTTGTAATAATTGTCAGCTGTTAAACCAAATGTACTTTCTTCTCTTCACCCCTTTCGTTTCTCTCAGAGGGCAGAGGTGGCACAGAGAGAGGCAGAGACTTTAAGGGAACAGCTCTCATCGGCCAACCACTCTCTCCAGCTGGCCTCACAGATCCAGAAGGCTCCGGATGTGGTGGGTAACCCTGGCCCTGCCCCCACCCTACCCCATGTCACCCCTGTTTCAACTCTCCCTTTCGGGCTAACAGTTGAAGCACGAATGACTGTTTGGTGGGAGGACTGGTTGCTTCTCTCACTGCTGCAACAAAATACCTGACCCAGAAACTCGAAGAAGGGAACGGAGCATTTATTTTAGCTCATGGTTCAAGGGTACAGTCCATCATGGCAGCAGGAGCGAGCTGCAGCTGCTCCCACCTGCCGTCAGAATGCAGAGATCAAGGCTCCTGCTTAGCTGCCTTTCTCCTTTTTATCAACTCCAGAACCCCAGCCTTGGGTGAGACCCCCAGTTAGAGTGGGTCTCCCACCTCAGCTAACCCACTCTGAACTCCCTCACAGACATGCACAGAGGTCTGTCTGGTGACAGGTGAGTCTAGATCCTGACAGACTGACAGTATCACCGAAAGAGTTGTGAATTCCTCATGGCTTGGGGACAGAACTTAGGGAGGTGACAGAATAATACATAGATGCCCTCATGGTTGCTGTGGTGGGGCCCCGGTGTGTATGTACATGTCCTGGTGGTGGTGGAGGCCAGGGGTGACCAGATCTGAAAGGAGTGCCTCCCCAGGACTTCACAAGGAAGTTGAGGCTGTCCTTCCAGTGCAGCATAAGTAGCAGCTGGCCCTGAGTGTATACAGCGGTTGGGATCTCACCTGAGAAGCAAACATCCAGGAAGAGTGAGACGCAAGGGTCCAGACTTTTATCTTTCCTCTCTCTTTACTGTCATTTCTTTATTTTGTGGGTGTAGGAGTAGCTGCGAGTATGTGAGGATCAGAGGACAACTTGTCCGGGTCCATTTTCTTCTTCCGTGGTTTGGGTTCTGAGGCTCCAGCTCAGGTGGTCAGGCTTACACAGGAAGCACGTGACTGCACTGAGCCATCCCATCAGCCCAGCTTCCTTTTCTCATTCTGTTTTCATTTTCTGAGACAAGGCCTCACTGCATTGGTTCTGGCTAACCTCCAGTTGTCAATCCTCCTGCCTCAGCCTCCTGAGTCCTGGGATTACGGGTGTGCAGTAACATGCTCAGTCCCGTGTGACTTTCCTCAAGTTAACAAGACTATCAAAGTTTGGTCAAGGTGGTCCTGGGTGAGCAGGTTCCGGGTGCCTTGGGTGACCTTGGGTAACTGGCACTAGTTACAGAGCGAGGCGGTGCTGAGACACTTGGGCCAGAGCCCAGCCCTGCGGTCTCTGACCTGGAGATGTGGGCCAGAGCCCTGTCTTCTGGACCTTGGTCTCTGTATCTGTAAACAGAGGTTGTAGCTGGGCAGGGTGTCAAACATGCAACCCCAGCACCTGGGAAGTAGAACCAGGGAGATGTGGGATTCAAGGTCATTTTCAGCTACATAGCAAGTTCAAGACCAGCCTGAGCTGTATGTAACCCAATCTCAAAACAACAACAAAAACCCTCAGGAAGCTGAGGCAGGAGGATTGGCAGGATAGGCTGGGCTAGGCTACCTAGCAACAAGACTCCGTCTCAAGAATAATAATAATATTAAATATGGAGTGCCCTGACCATTTCAGGGTGTAGTAGAAAGGTTCTTGTGGAGGAGACGGTTACTTCCTTCAGACTTCAGGAACACAATAACTTATTTTTCTCTGAAATGTCCCCTTTATTCTTCCTTACCCAAATGTAAATGCCCTGGGGACAGCACCAGGGCCAGCAGCTTCCCAGCTTCTGTAGCCGCCCTTGGTCAGGAGGAAGCCATTCATCCTAGCATGTCTAACAGGGCTTCTGAGCTAAATGTTTGGATTACAAAGAATCCTGGCACCTTACTGGGCCACAGCAAACCCAAACATTCCAGAAGGAAATGAATGTTTTTGCAGGTCGAGTCAGTTGTGGGGCCAGGGGTGGCTTCCACACTTCATCATGGGCTGAGTGCAGCCTGATCTGGCCTGGCTTCAGTCTCCCAGCCGCAGTGAGCAGGGGGCTTCCCTGTCTGTGCCTTCCCATGGAGGCCACCACAGCTGTGCACAGAGCCAGCAGGAGAAAATGGCCTAGTGGGCTTGGCTGGCAGAGCTCAACTGGGGAAGAGGAGAATCCATAGCTATAGCAAAGCTATAAACAATGCACTGGATGTCTCACAGAAGCAGGAGGCCCCCACGTAAGCACCGCATAGTTCAAAGGCCCCTTTTCTTCATCCATTTACCTGCCACCCTTTCCTGGGCATTGAGCAAGACAGGAGGCCCAAGAGAGCCCTTGTGAGATGTCTGCAGACAAACACTAGTTCAAGGAGCAGCTGCAGCACACCTGGTCATCCATCCTTTGGAGCCTAGCATAATGGAACACTGGGAAACAAGGCCATCTGTGCAGCACATCTCTGGTCCACCCAGCTGACCTTGCTCTCTAAGCGGAGACAGGAACTGAGGTGCAGCACGAAAGAGAAGCAAGGCTGAGTCCTACCCCTCTCCTGGTACGAGGGAGAAACGAAAGGCTAGCCTGGGCCTACCCTCACCATATCCCTCTGTTGTGCATTTCCTGTCTCCGTTATGCCTGTCTCTCCCATTCTTAGCCTCTAAAGTAACAGTCCCCAGCATTGTTTCCCAGGCTCAGACTTCTCCCTCCACCTCAGCCGCCTGGCCTTCTCCATTTCTTCCATCTCACTGGAGTTTCTGCATGTAGGAGACAGCTAGGGCCAACCAACAGGGTGTTTGGGGTGTATGTTCATTTCTTGTTTGACTCTTGGAGGGCAACAGTGCTTTCAGTCGACTTGAACAAGGAATCTGGGGCTCAAGTACCTGAGGGTCAGCTGATATGCCCAGGATCCAAGAACTGCTTCGTGTAGAGAGACTGTAGGAACCACCATCCCTGATACCTTAACTTGGGCTTGATCTACTTAGGCTTAGATCACTTTTTGGCTGGTTTTATAGACTCTGCCAAAGAATGCTTGAAACCATGTTTGAGTCGCCACCCTTCAGAATTGAATGGATCAGATCAGTTAGAAAACATACATGACTCCTACTGCACACGCCACCAGGCTGACCTCTGGCCTCCCTGCAGGTCACTTTTTTTTTTTGAGACAGGGTCTCCTAAGACAGCCCGTGCTTAGCCCCCAACTCATCATGTAGCAAAGGATGGCTTTAACCTCCTAATCCTCCCACCTCCACTAACTGAGTGCTGAGCGATGGGTGTGTCCCACATGCCTAATCTCACAGGTCATTTCTCTCATATGTTCCCCTTCCCTGCACCACAGCTAGGCTTTGCAAACCCTCTTGTGAATCTTTTGCATTTTAAAGTCTTCATTCTCTTGTAGACTTTAAGACTGTAAGAAATCACCAGGATGACAATTGGCTCTAGAGCCTCTTCCGCCTACCTGACATTCTTGGGCTTACTTCACAGGCCCAGCTCACCTGAGACAGCTGTCCCTTGGGATACATGGTGGACAGGGTGGTATGGGTAGACTCTGCTGTAGACAGGCCAGCAGGGGATGCTCAGGGGCCCAGGTCAGAGGAACAAGGAGCTATGACAAGTCACTTCCCTCAGTCACTAGCTGCCCCCCTTGTGACATGTGATCTGGGATAAGCACACTGGGCACAGACTAGACAAGACCAAGATGAAGGAACATGCTTTGTCCTGTGTATGTGTGTGTGTGTGTGTGTGTACTGTTCCATTCTATGCAGGCCACACTCCAGGCCCAATTCACATCATTCAGACCTAAATGTGTCTACTCTGCAGAAAAGCTTCCAGAATTATCTAAGAGCCATGGTTACTTTTTAAAATGTATTTTCTTTGGGTATTTGGGTACAGGGGATCACTGTGTATGTATCCCAGGCTGGTAAACTCTCCATCCTCTGCCTCAGCCTCCCAAGTGCTGAGATCACATATGTGCTCCACCACACATGGTGAAAGAACTACTTGAGTCATGGAAAACCAAGTTACAGACTGAACTTGGCTCATCTTTAAATACCTTTCTGATTTACACATTTTCCACACAGGATTTTAGGGGGTAATGGAAGGGTTTTTGTTGTTTCGTTTTTAATTCTTTTATGTGTATGGATACTTTGTCTGCTTGTGCACTGTGTGAGAGTCTAGGGCCAATGGAGGCCAGAATAGGGCATCGGATCCCTGGAAGTAGAGTTCAGATGATTGTGAGCCGCTATGTAAGTCCTAGGAATCAAGCCTGGCTCCTCTAGAGGAGCAGCTAGCACTCTGAACCACTGAGTCACCTCTCCAGCCCCCTTGTAATATTCTTTGAATATTTTATTTCTTAATTTTATGTGAATGGGTGTTTTGCCTGCATGTATGTCCGTGAACTATGTACATGGAGACCAGAAGAGGGTGCTAGATGCCCTGGGACTGGACTTAAAGACAGTTGAGAGCAGCTATGTGGGTGCTGGGAAAAGAACCTGGGTCCTCTGGAAGAGCAGCCCAGTGCTCTTAATGACTGACCCATCTCTCCGGCCCCTGAAGACATTTTTTAACAAATACCCAGGGCCAGAGCAATGGTTCAACCGGTAAAGGCTCTTGTTGCTAAGCCTGGCAATCTGAGAACTAAATCCTACAAGTTGTCCTCTATCCTAGACACACATACACACACACATATAACCGGGGGTGGGGGTGGGGGGAGCACATGGGGTGGGAGATAAATGAATAAAAGAAACCACTTATTTATCGTAAGCATTTCTAAGCATAGGAATTACCAATGTGTATATTCCTTGTCTTTAAACTCTTTATTCTAGTCTGGAAGGGTGTTGAACACTATAACTCTAGCATTTGGAAGGTAAATGCAGCAGTTCAAAGCCAGCCTCCCTACATAGCAAGTCCAGCCTGAGGTGCATGAGAGCCATCCTCATTAAACCAAACAGCAAAAGGAAAATACTGGGAGTCAGTTTGCCAACTAACATACTTGTTGTAGGTAAGAGGACACTGGCTCCCACTACAGGGTTAAAAAGACCCAAGTGTTTCCACAAGTTCCCGGTACTGTCGTCTGAGCCTTGCTGTTCCTCCGGTTGGAACTCCTTTCTCCACCTCACACCACCTCACACCCTTCAGCTCTCTCTGCTCACATGTCTCCACTTCAGTGAGACTTTCTTGGGCCAATCTACTTTAAAGTAAGAGCCTTTTTCCAGACATGAGCTCGAGGCCAGCCTGGTCTGCAGCAGGAGTCGACAGGCTTTTGTGCTTCGGTTCATTTGCCGGCTGACGGCTCCCGTGACAGGCCGTGCAAAGGTGGGAAGCTGTGTCCGCCCTGGAGCCGGCCGGTGCCCCCCCTTCCTACGTGACTGGTGCCTGCCACCGCCGCTGCAGGTGGGCGGTCCCCAAGCTGCCTGTCCCGGAGCCGTGCTGTTTCGTCATTGCTTGCTTCTTCCTAGGAGCAGGCCATAGAGGTGCTGACCCGGTCCAGCCTGGAAGTAGAGTTGGCTGCCAAAGAACGGGAGATCGCCCAGCTGGTGGAAGATGTGCAGCGACTCCAGGCCAGCCTCACCAAACTGCGGGAGAATTCGGCCAGCCAGATCTCACAGCTGGAGCAGCAGCTGAGCGCCAAGAATAGCACACTCAAAGTAAGGGCACGGAAGGGGACTCGAGCATGCGCATGGTGGGGTCAGCAAGCATGAACGAGCTTTCATGAACATGCTGGCCCACACAGGAAGCTTGGCAACCCTGAACCCATGTCAATTCTGAGCAAAGCCCTAGATCCCTGGGCCAGGGAAACTGAGTCTGACCTCACTACCACCCCTGGCATTTTCCTCTCAGTGTACCTCTCCCCTACATCTTTGGCAGATAGCTGCCCGCTCCTGTCTGCCCACTGGACTGCTTCACTGCCGAGGACCTCCCAAGACTGCACACCACCCAGTGCTGCTGGGTGCTCCTTGTGGAGGGCTTGCAGTCAAACCTCACAGTCAAGGCCATCTCTGTAGGCTTAGGTGCCTTAGCGGAGCCCAGCTGGGCATCCCAGTTTTCTCCTGTGCAAGGGCCCAGCTCACAAAACTCTGGCCTCCCTAAAACTGCACAAGAGCCCAGGGATCCACAGAAATCCTACCTGAGGCTCCCCCAAGCTGACAGTCACTTCTTTGTCTCTAGTATGTACTGAAGCCCAGTGGCCTGGAACTCGATGTTGCCCCAACTCATAGAGCCATGTGCTATCCATTCTGTCCCAAATGGACTTGTAGAGAGCCGAGCAGAAGCTGGCTTCTAAGTCTTTTCATAAGACCCCGTCCCTAATGCAGAGCCCAGAACCTTTTACATATACTAAATAATAGTAATTACACTTCAGAGTAGTTGCAGCCAGTCGAATCAAGTGTAATTTGAAGGCAGTTCTGGAATCCTAGATTGCTAGGTGTCAGGGCCAGGAGGGACTCCTGGGAGGTGTGTTTGGCAGACAAGGAGGCGAGACCAGCACCATCCAGGGCTCTGACCAGGCTGGAGGGCCTCCTGCTCTTGCCCCAGGATTTTCACCCAAGCCTGACCTGTCCTTGCTGGGTGTCTCCTCATTCGAACATGAGTAAGTGACTGCTGCCTGGGCCAGGCACGTGCTGTTCAGTAGATGAAGCAAATCTAGCGAACGGTGAAAAGTGCGAGAGACCAGACCGAGATGGCTCAAGGGAAAGGAGTACTTGCTGTGTGAGCATGAGGGCCTGAGTTCAAGTCCCCAGCACCCGTGTTAAAACCCTGGCATGGTTAGGCACATGCCTGTAACCCCATTGCTATGGGGAGCAGAGATAGGAGGATTGCTGGGACTTAGAGGTTGTTAGTCCAGCTTCAGTTTTGGTGAGAGACTGTCTCGGGAATATGGCAGAGAATGAAGAACAGGACATCCAATGTCCTCCTCTCTCCATCTGTACACACGTGCATACTTCACACATACATACATACACATACAATAAAGCATGAACCTGGACCCCCAGATAGTCAGGAGGCTGAGGTGGCAGGAAGGTCATTGAGCCTAGAGGTTTCAGGCCACCCTTGACTGTTACTGTGAGACCTGGTCTCAAAATGTAAAAGAAGGGAGGAGGAGGAAAGGACAGAACAGACCTTTTTCCTTACATGAAGTGATTCTAGCCTAGTGTGATGGTGCATGGCTGTAATCCCAGCTCTCAGAAGACAAGGGCAGGAGAACAGCCTATGAGTTCTAGGCCAACCTGGTCTACATAGCAAATTCCACCTTGTGTTTTGAGACAAAGTCCTCTTACTGGGACCTAGGACACAAAGAGTAGGCTTGGCTGTCTGGCCAGCAAGTCTTAAGTATCTACCTGTTTCTACCTCCTGCACTGGGATTGAAAGCATGCCGCCAGGCCCAGCTTCCTTATGTGGTTTCTGGGGTAGACTCAGGTCCTTATGCTCACACCACAAGCACTTTGCTGACGGATTCATTTCCCCAGCCCCTTTTCTTTCCTTCTAGTGTTTTGTTTGTTTTGTTTTTTGATACATGACCAACTTTAACCTAGAACTCAGCTTTGCCTCGGGTTTATGGCTGATGCCAGCAGCACCCACGGCTCCGCCAGGCCAGTTTCTCCTTTGCTTCTTTGGCAGGGTATCTTCTACTTGCTCAGAAAGTGCCTGTGCCCAGGTGTCCCTGAGCAGGAGGCCCTGGACCTGGGTAGATGACTCAAAGCCCAACATTTCCTGCTCTCAGTTGCCCAGCAGGCCAGTATGAGAGCTCAGGTCTGCGGCCTTTGCCCAGTCTGACTTAAGGTATTGTCATCACTTCTGACTTGGTGATGGCACATCGTTCCACCATTTGTCTGTCTCCTCTGTCCCAGTAAGGGCTTGACTCAGACAAATCTGCCCGTGGCTCCCTCCCTGGCAGAGCTGCAAGCTCTCAGCCTCCAGTTCTCATGCAGAGCAATTTCGTCTCAATCAGTTAAGGCTCTAATGTTTGCCTTCACACACACACAAAATGAAACAGAGTTGCACAAATTAATGTTCTTATCGTGTCTTAGGGGAATTCTTTAATACTGCGTAGTTAATGAAACAATCCAGTGATGCTTCTTTCCAAAATCATCCTTCCCTTCCCTTCGTCTGATCTAATAATCAAAACATATCCTCTAGTAACGAGCCTTCTGATTTTAATTATCTTAACCCCTTGTTGCCAGAAGTAAAGATGGCTCCCATACATATCAAAGCCACACACAGAAGGCCTCAGAGGCCACCAGATAGGCAAATCCCCCTCCTATACCCCACAGGAGTAAGGTTGCTTGAATAAGGTAACTTCTTGGGGTTTGTTTTTTTTATTTGAGAGGTGTGTATGTGTATTTAAGACAGGATTTCACTATATAGCCTTAGCTGGCCTAGAATGCTAAGTAGACCAAGCTGGCCTTGAACTCACAGATAGCCACCCCCTTCTGCCTCCTGAGTGCTGGAAATAAAGGTATATGCCACTATGCTCAGCCAGGGCTTTTTTTTTTTTCAATGTGCATAATTTATAGTCTCTGACCTAAACTAAATAGATACAATCATTAGGAAGATAACAATAACAATGGGCGAAGAGAGACCGTGGAAAGAAAAATCCCCTAGTAAATGAGAGTGGTGATGCACACCTCTAGTCCTAGCACTTGGGAGGTTGAGGCAGGAGGATTAGGAAGTCAAAGCCAGTGAATTTCAGGCCAAATATGTACATGAGATATTTTATGAATAAGACCTGTCACCTTCTCAACCTATCACTTGATGCTTCTACAGTAAGGAACTCTACCCTTAAAGTCACATCTCCTGTAAAGCCACAAGGTACAAATGGGTTTATTTTACCCTACTGTGTGCCCTTCTCCTCCTCCTTCCTCCTTCCTCCTTTCTCCTCCTCCTTTTTCAGACAGGGTCTCATGTACATATTTGGCCTGAAATTCACTGGCTTTGACTTCCTAATCCTCCTGCCTCAACCTCCCAGAGTGCATCACCACTCTCATTTACTAGGGGATTTTTCTTCCCACAGTCTCTCTTCGCCCATTGTTATTGTTATTGTTTGTTTGCTTTTTTTTTTTTTTTTTTCTTTTCTTTCCTTCTTGGACCATAGTTTTTCAGCTTTGGGAGGATTCCCAAAGACGTGCTGAGGGTCTGGAATCAGGGTGCAGCCTAGGAAGGGCACTGTAGCTTTCAGCTGGACTTGAAGCCTTGGAACTGCTGGTGGTTTTCCTATGCATACTGTACAGTGCATCCTTAATCTTTGAAACAGACGAGTTGTTAACAGTCACTTTGAGAGAGCAAGTCATACATAGTTGGGGCCTTTGTGGTCAAGACAGCGTCTCATGTATCCCAGGCTGTTCTCAACTCACTCTGTAGCCAATTATGACCTTGAACATCTGCCCCCACCTCTGGAGTGCTAGGATTACAGACACACCACACTATGCCCTGATTATGTGACGATGTGGTGCTGGGGATGGAACCCAGGGCTTTGTGCGTTGCTGTGTAGGCATTCTACCGACTGAGCCACACCCTCAGCCCATGGGCAGAATCTTGGATCCCAACATTGGTGATTTTCTACCAATGCATTTGGCTGGCACTGTGATTGGACATCCCAGATAACTCATTAATTGCTTCTCATGCCCCAGCATGTTGAAACTGTCCCATCCTTCCTCCACCATGAGGTTTCATATTTACTAGTTTTTCTTGGCCAGGGCTCTACTCTTTCATGCAAACATCTTGGCTAGCTCATCACCATCCATGTCTTCTCACCTTTAAACAGGTGTGGAAACTGGCTTGTGAGTGAGAACTGTTTCAGTCTGACAAGTGCTCAGCAGCACTGTGCCTTTTTGTGGTGGATAATTCCCAGTTCATAATTAATGAAGTAAACCAGCCGCCATGACAGGCAACTGCTTTTGCTAACTGTCCCATGCTTTTGTCAGAGCACTCTTCATGGAGAAGCAATACAATTAGCTAGTCACCTGCATTGTCTTCACTGTGGCATGGAGAATAATGTCACTAGTACCTTCAGTTAAAAGTGAGTGTTCATGGAAAAGGCTAGCAAGCCTGGCTTAGCTGTAGCTGAGTTGACTGAATGCTTGTGTAGCAGCTGGGCTCCATCCCAGCACTGCATAAACTGGGTGTACTAGTGCATACCTAAATAGCAGCACTCTAGAGGTAGAGGTGGGAAGATCCGAAATTCAAGGTCATCCTTGGGTATAACACAACTTCAAGGCCAGCTGGGCTACATGACCCTATCTCAAAACAAAGAGATATCTGAGCTAAGACTTAATTAGGCACTCAGTTTATAAAGAGACTGTCACAGGCTAGCGAGGTGGCTCAATGGATAGAGGACCTGCCAGACAGCCTGTTTGATCCAGCTGCATGGAGCAACTGAAGCCACTCCTACCCAAGGAGAATGCAGGGACTCTGGGGTCAGGGCCAGGCCAGACGCACTCTGAGAGTGGGGACAAGCTGTGCAGGCCTCTGCCCAGCTCCCGGCACTTTGTCTCCCCAGGATGAAAAATGTCACAGAATTTACAAAATAACTAGTGGGGTCTTCTCTGTAATGCTGTCCAGTTAGAACATGAAATTTCTGTAGAAGCTGTTCGGTTCTGGCTGAGTACGGGCACTGCTACACCAGCCAAGTGGCTCCGTGGGTAAAGACACTTGAATGCAAACCCGGCAACTGGAGATCCACAGAAAGGTCAAAGAACCAACTCTAGAACATGGTACTCTGACCACACCCACAAGGGTGTGCACACCCATATTCAGACATAATAGTGGTAGTAGTAAATTTGTTGTTTTATTATTTTTATGTATTTTTAATTTTTTTGGTTTTGTTGTTGTTGTTTCTGTTTTTTGTTTTTCAAGACAGAGTTTCTCTGTTACAGCTCTGGCTGTCCTGGAACTCACTTTTTAGACCAAGCTGGCCTCGAATTAACTGAGATCCTCCTGCCTCTGCCTCTCAAGTGGTGGGATTAAAGGCCAGGTGCATACAGCTTCCAGGCTTCTGAGATAGCTCAGCAGGTGAAGGTACTTTCCACACAAACCTGGCAACCTAAGTTCAGTCCCCGGGACCCACATAAAGATGGAAGAAAAGAACAGACTCCACAAATACTGCCCTTTGACCTCTACATATATACCATGGCACATGGGCCCCACACATAAGTCATGCATACAAATAAACACACACACACAGTACTAATAAAACACAGATTTTTCTTTGAAGCTAGATCTCATGTAGCCAACACTAGCCTCGAACTAGTTATGTCATGGAGAAGGGCCTTGACCCTCTGCCTCCCGTCTCTGCTTCCTGGGATTACAGGTGTACAGCACCATGTCCAGTTTGTGCGCTGCAGGGGATGGAGCCCGGGGCTTCATGCACTCTGCCAACTGAGCTCCTTTTCCAGCCCTGTTTTTATCAGCCCCAACACCGGGTGACCAAGTGTCTGACACACTTGGCACTAAAAAGAAGTGCAGCCTTGGAGGACTGGGGGGGTCTCCACCAGTTCTTCCCTCCGGGACACTTTGAGCCCCCTGCTGCTGCTCATTTTATGGGGGAGAAACATACCAGCCACCCCAAAGATGCCTGACTTGTGAGACAGGCTCGCGCTCATGCTGGTTGGCGTCTTAGACTGTGACACCCCACCTCTCTGCCTTCCTCCCGGCTTTCTGCCATTCTCTGGCGGTGACTTGACGTGTGTGTTCACATCTGGCCTCCCCGAAACACTGCAGATAACGCTTTCCAAGGGTGGGCGGTACATTAGTGCTTCCTGCTCCTTGACTGTGGGGAGAGGAATGAAATAATCACTTCTTTCAGAACACCTTCTGAGAGTCTTTTATGGGAAAATGAGTGCCTACCACCCTCCATTTGATTATCCCTGAGAAAACCATTATCATTTATAAAGTTAGCAAGAGATAGTTAAAAGGGAACGAGGTGGAGCAATTTTATGCGGTGGGAAATACACAAGAACTGTATTTGTCAGCAGAGGCAATGGAAGAAAATGAGCTGAGTGGATGGGGATAAGAGAAAGCAACAGTCTGCTTAGAACTCTGGGTAGGTTCTGATACAGATGGGCTTTGAGGCTGATGGACCAAGTAAGCCTTTCCTCCTCAGGTTCTAGAATGTTCTCCACTGGTCTCAACCAGAACCTAAAGAGACAACTAGAGCCTCCAAAAATAGCAAGTAAGGTGCTAGCTGCTGAGACCTTGGAAATTTTTCAGCTCAAACTTGGAAACATGATGACTCATCAGGATCGTGGCCCGCAGACTCATGGTTTACCTGGAGTGGCCCCATCTCCCCAAGGCCTCAAAGACATAAAACAGGTTTTGGAAGGAAGCACCTGAGACTTACCATGTGACCCCAGGAAAGCCTGTCAGGGTAAAGATAGCCATGGATGTATCCCACAAGCTTACAGAAACTCTGGAACACTTAAGCATATCATCACTCTAGAAATCCACTGTCTTGCCCCAGACGGCAGTGGGGCCAGTCCCCGTCAGTCAGAGCCGTTCCCACAAGAATGAAGCTGGTCTTCAGTGAGCCACACCACAGAACTGGCCTCTGTTCCCCAGACCTTACTGTCTAAATCTCCCAGAGTGAACATGCTTTCTTCCTGGTGCCTGTTTAGCCCTCCAGAACAACTGAGGACTGCTTCCACCAAAAGTGCAATTTACCTATACTCTCCAGAGAGTCAAACATGTGCGTTCAAAACTACATGATGCCTTTGAAACGTTTCGAACAAGACTCTGCCTCCATTTGCTGGCATTTACACACAGTGGAATTTCTCTACCTTTGCAAAGCTTTTCCCTTCTCTGTTACACTAAAACTTCTGGTTGTGTGTCCATGCACATGTATATGTGTGCATGTGCACACACACATGTACACTCACACCAAGTCATAGGAAGAGAAGAGAAAAGCTGACTCCCATATTGTTGACTCCCTGAATACAGGATTGTTCACAGGGATTGTCCTCAGTGAAGTCTGACAAGCTCCTTTAAGACATGGCTACTAATGAAAACCCTTCTGTTTCAGCAACTGGAAGAGAAACTCAAAGGCCAGGCTGACTATGAGGAGGTGAAGAAAGAGCTGAAGTAAGTGTAGAGAAGCATGGGGCGGGCCTTCCATGTCTGCTGATGGGTGTCGTCAGAGTGGAACCCAAGCCCAACCAGAGCCACCCAGCACTGAGACTGTTCTTAGTCAAGACTCTTGCAGGGCTCTTTGTGGTTGGTTGGCTGGTTGGTTGGTTGGTTGGATAGTTGGGTGGTTGGGTGGTTGATTGGTTGGTTGGCTGATTGTTCCGTGATTGGATCTCATGTAGCCTAGACTGGCCTGAAACTCCATATATAGTCAGAATGATCTTGAACTCCTGATCTTCTTGCCTCCACCTCCCAAGTGTTGGGATTACAGGCTTGTACCGCCACATCTGGTTTATGCTGTGCTAGGGCTGGAACCCAAAGCCTTGTTAATGCTAGGAAAGCAGCCTATCAACGAAGCCACATCCCCATCCTTCTTCGGACTTTATGAGACTGCATTGGAAGTACTCAGCATGCATGGAGTCAGAGCAAATGCTGCACTTACAGTAATTGTACAGTCTGAGCTTGTTTCTCAGGTGTAAATCCCCCAAGCAGACACAGAGAGAGGAAGGAGACAGTTTTCTATTGAAAGTTCAGGGCCTCCTGTACTCAGGACCATCTGCCTTCTTCCAGATTCCATTCCCTGACAGAAGCCAGTCTCCCTTGGTGCTAATGCCTGCATTTGAAAGCTTAGATGGTCCCTTCTAGCCCCTCCTACCTCTGACTCCTCCCCCTGAGCCTGAGCTCCCAAACCTTAGCCTGTCCCTCTGTCCTTTAGTTCATGGCATTCTCAGCTCACTGACCCTGTCCTGCACACTGATGTGCAATGCACAGGGCTCCCCCTTTACCCCTACTTGGCTATCTCCAGCTACCCCTTGGCTTCATCCTCTGTTCTTTCGAGTGTGGTCAATGCTATGAGTGACCTTTGTAGGGGCCTGTCTTTACACCATGATTTATAATCAAGATGGCGCCCTCAAGGCCTTCTTGACCTCTCCCATCCCCCACCCCAGCTGTACCATGCAGATGCCTTACTCTTCATTTTACCTGGGCTCCCTCCGTATTAGTTCCTTTTCTTGTTGCTATGACAAAATCCCTAACCAAAGCAACTGGAAGGAGGGAGGGAGGGAAGGAGGGAGGGAGGGAGGATTTGTCTTGACTCATGGTCTGAGGGTACAGTCCCTGATGTCAGGGAAGGCATAGCAGAGGAGCAGGAAGTGGCAAAACACGCCACATCCACAGCCAGGAAGCAGAGAGAGGTGGATGCTGGTGCTCGGCTCACTCTCTCCTTTCTCTCCCATCAGGTCCCCAGAGCCAGGGATAGTGCCACCCATATTCATACTGCATCTTCCAGCTCAGTTACCCCAGTCTGCAAACTCCTCATAGACAAGTGCAGGGGGATCCTTAGGTGACTGTAGGTCCTGTTGGGTCTTGGGCTCCACCTCTTACCTCTCCATAGGAAGCCCCCCACCTGGCCTGTGTTCCTCCTTCCTAATACACAGTCACTTTTCCAGATATCCTGGCTTTCCTCTCCTGAAACAAGCCTGTCCCTCTTACGGCTTTATTCTCCATAAATCCCAACCTCCTTTTGCTTGCTTGTGACCTCCTTCAAACTTCCAGTGACACTCTTACCCTGCTCCTCTCCACCTCCATCCCGCACACTCTCCCTCCACAGGCTCTCTCTTCTCTTTCCCTCCCCTCCCCGCTTCCACCGGCGGCTCCTTGAATAAACCCCAGTGCTCCGCCACCATTCCTGTCCTCTAAGCTCTGTGCTCCTGCCCATTTCCAGCTTAGTGACACTCTTCTTCACCTGGTTCGTCCTTCTGTGGCGTCCTTATTTGCCCTTCCTTTCCCTCAAGAACTAAAAAAGGACCAGTGAGATAGCTCAGCCTGGACAACCTGAGTTCCATCACCAGAACCCACCATGGAAGGAGAAAACTGAAGCTCAAAAGTTGTCCTGTGACCTCTATACATGTAATGTGGCACGTGTGCGCACACACACACACACACACACACACAAATAATAGTAATAGATGAATGATTTAAAAGTAAGCTAGGTGCATGATATGGTGGTACTGGCCTGAAATATCAGCTCTCAGGAACCTGAGGCAGAGGATTGTGAGTCTGAGACCAGCCTGGGCTACATAAGCAAGATCCTGTTTCAAGAAAAAAAAAAAAAAAAAGGAAGGAAGAAACTGAACCTTCTAGTTTTGAGCCAAAGAATGTAGCAAGCATGTTGGCACACACCTATAGTACTAGAACTCAGGAACTGGAGACAGGAGGACCAGAGAGAGGTTCAAGATCATCCTCAGCCACGTGGTGAATTCAAGGCCAGCTGACTGCTAAAGATCTTATCTCAAAAAGCAAAGCAAAGCCAGGCAGTGGTGGATCATGCCTTTAATCCCCGCACTCAGGAGGCAGAGGCAGACGGATCTCTGTGAGTTCGAGCCAGCCTGGTCTACAGAGCAAGTCCCAGGACAGCCAGAGGTACACAGAGAAACCCTGTTTCAGGAGTAAAAAAAAAAAAATACAGCAAACAAAACAAACAAAAAGAAAACCACTATTGTGCCATCTTTGGCCCTACCCTACCCCTTCACCCCCTCCTATCCCATGGCTAGACCCCTTCCTCCAGGCTCAGCCTCATCTTTGAGAATGAGCTCCAGCCTGTGTGCCTTCCATTGAGTGCATTACACCTGCATGCTGACCCTGACTGCCTTTCCAGAACTGCCCGTGTGGCCCCACTCCCAAGTCACCATGGTCTTGCACCTACAGGCTCCAAAGGCTTGTCTTTCCACTACGGCTCCCCTCGGGTGACATTTTTTAAAAATACTTTTTTTTACAGACAAGTTCTCTCTATTATTTAGCTCTGGCTGTCCTGGAACTTACTATGTACACCAGGCTAGCCTCCAGCTCACAGTGATCCACCCGTCTCTGTCTCCCAAATGCTGGAGTTAAAGGCATGTACTTATTATTTATTGGCAATTTCATACATCTGTACATGTATCTTGACACACTCATGATCCTTGAAGGGAAAGGGTCCACTTGCACAGACTGTATAATCTGACCACCCTGAGTCTTGTTAATCCTACATAGGCTTTGTTTTTTTTGTTACATGTATTTATTGTGTGTGTAGGTGTACATGTGTAGAAGTTGGGACAACTTTCAGGAGTCAGTTTTCTTCTATTTTGTGGGTCCTGAGATTGAACTAGATTCTAAGGCTTGGCAGCATATGGGGACTGGGAAGATGGCTCTGTAAATAGTGTCACTGTGCCAGCTTGAGGACCTGAGTTCCATCCCTGGCACTCACAGACAATGCCAGGCAGGACAGTATGTGCCTATAATCTAAGCACTGGGGAAGCAGAGTCAGGAGGACCCCTGGACCTCACTGACTAGCCAGTCTAGAGCAGACACTTAACAACCTCTAGCCTCTACACTGTATGTGTAAATGCATATGTGAACACACACGTCTCTCTCTCACACACACAGGTTATAATGAGAGCATAAGAACATCAGACCCATGGGTCTGATCTGCTTGTAGCTCCTGGCTTGTTCAGATAGTCCAGAGCCCCAGAGATCTGGACACAGCCTGTATTGATTGCTAAGTAGACAGTGAAACAATACTTTTGCCCCCCACCACATGTGGGGCCACAGAGGTCTGCCCTCCTGATTCTAAGCCACCCCTATCTCTTTCCTCATATTCCTAAGCAAGCACCAGTTCCCAGACAGCACAAGAGCAGTGGCCATGAGTTCCTCTCCTTCTACCCTCCCCTCATGAACTTCCCATTTCCTAAAAGCTTTACAAATCCATTCGGCTTGCAACAATGTGATGTCTGTATCACACTGTAAAATGAGTCTGAGCAGACCTGGTGTGACTTCATATGCAGTGATTTACATGCTGGGCGAAAAAACCTTTTGTAACCAACTGCTAGTGGAAGACTGGCTCTTCTAAAGGCATTATCAGATTCAGTTCCTGCCAGGGAAGCTGTTAAAGTTGTCAGCTCCTCGGTGCCTGCAGAGCCTATTGAGAGGTCACCAGGAAAGGGAGTAGTTGAAAGTAACCATGTGTCTTGCCTTTTTCAGCACCTTGAAGTCCATGGAGTTTGCGCCATCGGAAGGAGCAGGGACGCAGGTACACCAGCTCACTTTGTTCCCAGGGTGGTGGCAGCAGCTGCTGGTCACTGCTGGCCCCTGGGGCTCTCCTCTGCATCTCCACGCTGATAAGAGGGGCCTTGCTTACAGCTACTAAGTCCTTCCTCAAGAGCATTTCACCAGCCAAGCCTGGTAGTGCACGCCTGCAATGCCAACACTGGGGGCTGACGTCAAAGGGTCAGGAGTCTGAGGCCAGCTTCAGCTATCCCATGAGATACTATCTCAGCAATAAAAAGGAAGTAGAGAAGGGGAGAAAGGATTGATCCTCGTTGTTGGTCCGGAGACTCGGCTGGTTAGGGTGCTTACCTAGTATCATGAAGCCCTGGTTCCATCTCCAGCACTGACAGAATAAATGGGGCATGGTTGCATAGGGCTGTAATCCCAAGACTTTGTAGAGACAGGTGGCCAAAAGTTCAAAGTCAACCTTGACTACTTAGTGAGTTTGAGGTTAGCCTTGGGTTCATGAGACCATCTTTAAAGGCAATAACAAGACTTGACCAAGTAAAAGCAAATCATCTTCAGTGAAGAGAGAGGCTAGTATTTGCCAGGCTCCTCAGTTGGCCCTGGGGAGGCTGTGACTTCATTTGGGCACATAATGATAATTTCAGGGGCTGGGTTGCAACCCAGTAGTAGTGTGCATGTTCAGTATGTGTGAGGCCTTGGGTTCAATCCTAGCACCAAAAACATCAACAAATATGTGAGATTGTGTTAAAGATCAACCAAAAAAAAAAGCTTGGCCTGGAAATACAGTGTACTGCCTTAGTGGCATTAACTCAGGGACATGTAACAGTAGTACCCTGTTATCTGGCAGCCAATTAAAATTTATATCTCCAGCCATGTATGATAGCACATACCTGTAATACCAACACTCGTGAATAGAGGCTGGAAGATCTGGAATTCAGGGCCAACCTGGGCTACATAGCAAGTCCAAGGCAAGCCTAGACTATGTGAGGCCTTGTTTCATATACACACAATATGTTAAATATATCCTAACCAGAAGTGATAGTGTATCCATAGTCCCAAATACTGGAAGGCTGAGGCAAGAAGATCACTTGAGCCCAGTACTCTGAGGCAAGCCCAGGCAACAAAGCAAAACAAAAAGAAAAGTTGTCTAAACTGTATAAAGCCTACATCACAGGTACAGTCTTGCTCCCCTTATCCAGAAGGCAGCTGGCAGCTTCACGATGGACAAAACTAAGACAAAACAGGTTCCTCGTCACTTTCTGACAGGGTCAGCAGCTTATCTCATTGCCAAATGGGCTCCAGGCTTAGACTGTGAGTATTCGGGAACAACACAGACAATAAGGTCAGCTAGGAAGGTGGCTCAGCAGGTAAAAGAGCACTTATCCTGCCTGAGGCCAGGAGTTCAGATCCCCAGAACCCACCATGTAAATGTTGGGTGGCCGTGAGGGCCCACCTGTAATTCTAGTTTTGGAAGGAAGAGACGGGATTCCCCAGAGCAAGCTGGCTAGTGAGACTAGCCATATCAGCCAGCTCTGAGTTTGATTGTGAGTCCCTGGGGCCTCGGTGAATAAGGTAAGTGATTGAGGATGATGCCTGAGATCAACCCTGGGGCCTCCACACACATGCATGTGTACCCACATGCATGTGTACAAACACCACACATAACATACACACATGAAAAATGGGGAAAGAATATCTGAGTCTAAAGACAAAAATCATCTCAACTAAGTCCTTTTGCAAGAACCTTGAGTTTTTTTCCCTTGCGGAAGTCAAGTCAGTGATGCATGTTGCAGGGTCATGGAAGCTGAGCTGGGGAGTGGATGGGTTCAAGGTGGCCCCATGGTGATCCCTGCTCTGCCCTGTGCAGGACTCTACCAAGCCCCTGGAGGTTTTACTCCTGGAGAAGAACCGCTCGCTGCAGTCTGAGAATGCCACGCTGCGCATCTCCAACAGTGACCTGAGCGGTAGGTGGATGGGCATCACACACATACTCTGCTTGGTTCGCTTCCGGGGTCAAGGACGAGGAGGGTGAACCTTACATCTGGGTTTGTGTGTGCATGATGGGAGCGCCGCTGGGTGACTAAAGACTTGTTGGACTAACCCTGAGTGTTTAGTATCCCACTCCCTCACCGCTCTGCCCCAACCCGTCCTGCAGTGAGATGCGTGTGCGCCATAGCAAATCTCCAGGGGTCCGCTAGGGGCCTTATGGAAAGGTCCCAGGAGGGACACCTGAGGATGTTGGCTTTCTGATCTTTTCCTAGTTGTTCTGTGAACAGGCCAGGGGTAAAAGCAAGCATGGCCTCCCTCTGGGGACTCTCTAGGGTGTGCTTTGAGAGGTCGCCGGCCCTCCAGTGGTACTTTTCTTTCTCCGTGAGGTCTTCTTTGGGGACACAGTCCCTCCCCCATCCCTAGCCTCTCGTTTGCGCAATCTAAAATGGTGGAGTCACTGACTGCTTTTGGATTTAGCAGCTGGTCAAAGTGTGTAACTGTGATCTGGACTCCAGTGGCATTGCAGTTCTTAAAATGTGCGCGGCTTCGATCGAGGGGACTCAATGGGTGCGTCTGCCTCAGAGCATGTGGTGTGAGCGACCCCATGGGTCCCCAAGTGTCAGTGTTTGCTGGTCCTCGGGCAGAGCCTTTGGGGGTAACTGCGATGCTAGAAGCCCCGAGACCTGTCACCTCTTTCCCGTGTGTGTTACCGGAACCTTTTTCAAGGGGATTCTCCCGGCTGCAACGTACAAGAAAGGTGCAAACACGAATGCATGTGGCTTGTTTTGGGGGGCCTCATTTGGCCGATTCACAAATTCAATCGAAAAACAAACCAACACACCACTCTGGCCCTTGTTTTTAAAAAAAAAAAAAAAATTGAAAAGAAAAATCTGCACTTTTTTTGTGGGGCACACTTTGCATTCTGGTCTTGGTTTTTTTTCCCTTTTGAATCCCCCATAATGCATTCTGTTTGCCCTTCCTTGTAGGGTCAGCCAGGAGAAAAGGGAGAGACCAGCCTGAGAGTCGGCGCCCGGGACCCTTGCCGGCCTCCCCTCCTCCTCAGTTGCCCCGCAACACGGGGGAACAGGTTTCCAATACTAACGGTACACACCACTTCTCACCAGCGGGGTTAAGTCAAGACTTTTTCAGCTCAAACCTGGCCAGCCCCAGCCTACCCCTGGCTTCTACAGGAAAGTTTGCACTAAACTCTCTTCTCCAGCGACAGCTAATGCAGTCCTTCTACTCCAAGGCCATGCAGGAAGCCGGAAGCACAAGCACGATTTTTTCAACAGGTCCTTACAGCACAAACTCCATATCTTCCCCAAGTCCATTACAACCAAGCCCAGATGTAAATGGCATGGCCCCATCTCCCAGCCAATCAGAAAGCACTGGGAGCGTCTCAGAGGGCGAGGAAATTGATACAGCAGAAATCGCCCGGCAGGTCAAAGAACAGCTGATCAAGCACAACATTGGACAGCGCATTTTTGGACACTATGTCTTGGGACTGTCTCAAGGGTCTGTGAGTGAGATTCTGGCCCGGCCGAAGCCCTGGAATAAGCTGACTGTCCGTGGCAAGGAGCCATTCCACAAAATGAAGCAGTTCTTGTCTGATGAGCAGAACATCCTGGCACTTCGTAGCATCCAAGGCAGACAGAGAGGTGAGACATGTCCATGTGTGCCCGGTGCAGTGCTGTGTGTGTATGTGTGTGTGTGTTTGTGCGTGTGATGAAACATTTGTACATCACATCAGGTAAAGTGCTCTTCAGTTCTACCCTATCTAGAGTTCAAGGGTCAGCCAGCAGGAGCTAGAAACCATTAGATTTGGGAACTCTGACCTTGGAGAGTGTGGTCAGCACCTTGCGCTCAGTAAACTCAACATTTCACTGCTCTGTGTTGAATTAGAGAGAGTTAGGTCATGCCTGTCATCTGACAGGTTTAGCATCCCTGGGTCCACTTGGCATTGGGGGCTGGCTTCCCTTCAGGAGCAGCTCCTCAGGTGCCATCCAGCTCTGTCCCAACAGCACAACAGCTGTAATCCTCACAAGGCCCTGGCTCTGTGGGGCAAGCTTGTCAAAGCTGTCCTCTGCCTCCTTCACCTGAGAAGGGAACAGGTCCCATGAACGTTTTGCATCATTTATGTCCAATTATTGACTTTTTTTTTAGTGCAACAAACAAAACATGCCTGCCTTCAATAAATCACACGAAAGTTTCATTCAGTTCCCTTTCTGCCACACCCTTCATAAAATGATAGAAAGTCAGACACTCCCACAGTGTAAATAATTCCTTCCTCCTTAAGAACAGGGCCCCCTGGGCAGAGTCAACAGTGATGTAGAGGGACACTGTTTTCAGCCACATTCGAAGCACTCTGAAATTCGGACTACAACTCCGGTAGGAGATGATAAACAAACAGCATGAGTTTACACCAAGGATACAGCGCATTTTTGGGTAGTTAACTGAATTGGATGTCTCTGGATGATTAATGTGAGCTCTAGCATTGACTGGCAGGCAAGCACCTCTCGCTCCCTCTGCCCCTCCTAGTGGTGATGATGTTGGCTCTCCTCCTGCAGTAGACCCAATGCCTGGAGGAAGGTGAAGCCTGAGCCCTTTCTTTAGAGGCAGGCAGGCAGGCAGGTGGCTCAGCTCTCATGTCACCCAGACCATGTCGTCGACGCCACCATCCCCTGATTGTTTTGTTCTTACCGCACTTGTTTTTCAACAGAGAATCCAGGCCAGAGCCTGAACAGACTCTTTCAGGAAGTACCGAAACGAAGAAATGGGTCTGAAGGTATGTCTCAGGCAGGTTTTCTCTTTGCAGTCAGTAACCTAGGAAGCAGCATGTCCTTAGCTGTGTATTTGGGTTAAAACTGTGCGTTGTAATTCTGGCCTGGAACCTGATGGAAAAACAGCTAGTAAGTATAAAACAAAGCACGGGTTCAAAGGCGACCAGACCCTTTCCTGTTGAGCTGCCAAAGCTAGACAAGCCATACCCAAGGTCCGTCCCTCAGCATCAGTCCTCAGAAGCAGGTGACCATGTCAAACCAGCTATTGCTGCTTCCTCAAATTTTTAACTCTAACACACGCCAGAAGTCCCGCGGTGTGTTCAGATCCAAACAAAGCTGGTTCTTCTGCAGGCACTGGTGAGCCAACCTTCACCATGCTCCTATAAATGGCTCCTTCCCAAAGTGTCCTCATTAGTAAATGGCTTAATGTGACATGTCTACTGAGAAAGGTAGTGAACAATGACAATGTCTGGATGGCTTCCACAAAGATCTGGGCCCAACCCATGAGTCCTAGTACCTTCAGGGCATCTGCACGTGTATCTGCTATGCAGAGTACCTCCATGTGACCAGAAGAATGTATTTGTGTCCTTAGGGATCTCAACAGGTTTTTCTCCTTGTTGGCAAATTTCAAAAACACAGTATGTAGTTATAAATCTAGAAAAGTTGACGTTCACCTTTGTCCCTCTTCACATCCCAGTGAGTAATCCAGGATTGGTCTCACCCAGGGCTAGGGATGTAGCTCAGTCTCAATGGTAGAACATTTACCTGAAATCTCCCAGTGAAGAACCAGGACATTGCTCAATGGGTAGAGCACCTGCCTAGAATCCCCGTGAGGGGCTAGGGTGTGGCTCAGTGGTAGAGCACCTGCCTAGAATCCCCCAGTGAGGGGCTGGGGTGTGGCTCAGTGGTAGAGCACTTGCCTAGAATTCCCCAGTGAGGGGCTGGGGTGTGGCTCAGGGGTAGAGCACTTGCCTAGAATCCCCCAGTGAGGGGCTGGGGTGTGGCTCAGGGGTAGAGCACTTGCCTAGAATCCCCCAGTGAGGGGCTGGGGTGTGGCTCAGTGGTAGAACACCTGCCTAGAATCCCCCAGTGAGGAACTAGGTACATGCCTTAGTGATTAAAGTGCCTACCTAGAATCTCCAGTAAAGGGCTGTGGCATGGCTCAGCAATAGAGTAATTACCTTGCATGCCTGAGGCCCTAAATTCAATGCCTAGTAACACACACACACACACACACACACACACACACACACACACACACTGGGAAGTTCAGGCTCAACCTTTTACCTTTGCCTTTCTTCCACGTTTATGTTTAAAAAAAATAAATGTACAGAGCCTGAATGTAGTCTCAAGCCAAAGCTTTTTAATAAAAAGCTCATGAAAAAACATTGCCTTTCAATTTACCTTTTCCTATACTGTTCTAAATGATTGGTTGCCCCTCTGGTACTAGCCCCATGGGCAAAGTCTAGCTCTAGTGGTAAGAAAGCCTGTTCTGCCAACAGAGTAATGTTGACCCTGAGACAGATTCAGCAAGAAACCTTCTGCTGGGCAGGCATGTCCCACAGCCATGCCACAAGATCACACTCACAGCAATTAGGGATGAGTAGGAGACCATGCCCACTCCGGTCAGTCCCCAGCCTCACCTGGGACCCTGTGTCAGAATGTCTTGGTGCAGTGTTTATTTCCATTTGAGATCTGGCTTCCATGTCATCCCTGTGACTTCCCCCTGCAGGTAACATCACTACCCGGATCCGAGCATCCGAGGCTGGTTCTGATGAAGCAATCAAGTCCATCCTGGAACAAGCCAAGAGGGAACTCCAAGTACAGAAAACCGGTAGGCCTTCTGCCTTCTCCAGCACGGTCTACAGACTATCACGGGTGTTCTCCTCAGCAGTAGTTTGTTCTTTGTCTTCTCTTTTTAAGTCGATACTGAGTTGATGTTTTCATACATTAGGCATATCCAGAGGGAAGTATGATCTAGATTTGTGTTTCTTCTTTCGGGGGGAACAGGGCAGTTGTTTTAGTTTTTGTACTTGAGATGGGGTCTTGCTAGCTTGAACTCATGGTCCTCCTGCCCCTGCCTCCTGAGTGCTAGGTTTACAGGTATGTGCCACCATGCCCAGCTCTACTTTTAATGTCACTCCCCACTGCTAACCATTCCCTGGTGCTCCTTAGAAGGGACTGTCATTGATCCTTCAGAGACTCTGGCTTCTAGTAGACATGAACAGAAATCGTGCTTCACGAGTTTGGCAAAACCAAGAGGAGTGTGGGTATATGGTTCATGAGAGTTAGTCGTTAGCTTGAAACCTCCAGGAAAGAAAGCCGGAGTAGATCTAGGGCAATGGATCACTGAGTAAAAGGTCTGAAGCCCTGAGTTTGGATCCCAGAACCTACATTGACAACCAGAGCAGCAGAAGCATCGGTAACCCTGGCCCCCTCAGGGATCCGGGTGGGGACAGGAGCTCCAGAATCTCACAGGCCAGACTGCCTCGTCAGTGCAACAACAGAGACTCTATCTCAGACAATGGAAGGGCCAGGACCAGCACCTCCAGCGGCTCTCGCACATGCGCACTCACCACACGCACACACCTAAGAAAGAAGGAGCTATAGCAAGATGGCTTAGCAAGGGAAGGCCCTTGTCACCAAGCCTGACGGCCTGAGTTTGGTCCCTGGCACCCACGTGGTAGAAGAAGAGAACTGACTGGCGCAATCTGTCCTCTGACTTACATCATACACCACAGCACACGTGCACCCACACACGCATAAAATAAATAGACGTAATTTTTTTAATGCAATAACTAAAGCCAGGGTAGGAGTGAGGTGTGTCCCCACTGATCACCCTCCATGGTTGGAAAGCCAGCTGCTATGGCACAAAGGCTGTCAATCCCTGTCTTCCGCTCTCTAACGAGGTGTACAGGTATCTTCACATTTCACTGATGATGAGATATTAGGGAAATGGCACAGTGTGGTGACCACCCCAGAGAATCACATCCCACTAGGTCAATGTGGGATGAAGCCCACAGCTGCCAGGGACCATCCTACCACAACCTCGCCTGTGTTTATTCCTCACAGCTGAACCAGTCCAGCCATCTTCCGCATCCGGCGGTGGGAACTCTGATGACGCCATCCGCTCCATCCTACAGCAGGCCCGCCGGGAGATGGAGGCCCAGCAGGCTGCCCTTGACCCTGCCTTAAAGCCAGCACCCCTGTCCCAGCCTGACCTCGCCATCCTCACTCCCAAGCTCCTGTCTGCCTCACCCATGTCTACTGTGTCCACTTACTCCCCTCTCGCCGTCCCCCTGAAGAAAACACCCGCAGCACCTGAGGCCAGTACCTCTGCCGTGCCCAGTGCCCCAGCCCTCAAAAAAGAGGCTCAGGATGCACCCAGCCTGGACCCACCAGGATCAACTGATGCTGCCCAGGGGGTGCTGAGGCAGGTGAAGAGTGAGCTGGTCCGTGGCAGCACCTGGAAGGATCCCTGGTGGAGCCCTATCCAGCCTGAAAGAAGAACTCTCACCTCTTCCGAGGAGACCAAGGCGGACGAAGCAGCCCCAAGCGGGAAGGAGAAGGCGAGCAGCAGCCAGCCTCGGGCAGAGCGCGGCCAGCTTCAGGGACCCTCGTCAGCAGCGGAGTACTGGAAGGAGTGGCCCAGCGCTGAGTCGCCGTACTCCCAGAGCTCAGAGCTGAGCCTCACCGGAGCCAGCCGCAGCGAGACACCCCAGAACAGCCCTCTGCCCTCCTCCCCCATCGTGCCCATGGCAAAGCCGGCAAAGCCCTCAGTGCCCCCACTGACTCCTGAGCAGTACGAGGTCTACATGTATCAGGAAGTGGACACCATTGAGCTCACCCGGCAGGTCAAAGAGAAGCTGGCCAAGAATGGCATTTGCCAGAGGATCTTCGGGGAGAAGGTAAGGGGCTTCACTGTTGGGGGGCCGTCATAGCTTCCTTCTCTTCTTAGGTCTGAGGACAGAGTGTCCATTCTGCACAGCATGGCCCTCACAGGAGTGTTAGATGTCACCGATTCCCACCCACTTTGTGCCATCCTGTCTATTCCCGCTGCCCTGCTTACTAACTGGTAAAACTGACATACAGCAGCTGAGGAAGCATGGTCCATTAGTGTCTGCATGCAGCAAGCTGCCAGGGACCCTGTACCTGCCCTGCCTCTGAGGCCACATGCAGCAGAGACACCTCTGCAAGCCATTCTGGCCCTCAAAGGTCTGATGGGATCAGATCGCACAGGGAACGACCAGCCTTCCAAGAGCCAGGACATGTGGGAGCGAAAAGCTGCACAGAACATAATTGCTCCTTGGTTGTTTTGTTGGATTTTTCTTTCTTGTGTTTGTTTGTTTCATTTCATTGTTGTTTGAGGAGGAGGCTGATTGTTAGTTTATGTTGTTTTTTGAGACAGGGTCTCCCTATGTAGTCCTGCCTACCTAGAACTAACTCATTGTGTAGCCCAGGCTGGATTCACCCTAGCAGGAATCCTCCTACCTGGACCTCCCACATGCTACAATTACAGGCATGAACTTCTGCTCGGCTCCTCGTTGTTCCTTTCACTACACTACAGACCCATCAGAGCTTCACATGTCGTTTCTTCCTGGCTCATGAAAGTGTAATTATGTATGGATGAGCTTCTAGACCTATCTGATGGCAGATTCAGGATAACAGGATTTACCACGCCTATAAAATCTAAAATAAACATAATAACCTATATCATTAACGATTAAGCCATGAGCAGACTATAAAGAGAAGTCCTCTCTTCCTGAGATGACACAGGAAGTGGATCAGCAGTGGCCCTCACAGCCCTGTTGGATACCCATCCCTCCCCACCCAGTCCCTCTCGGTCTCATGTATATGTTGGCCTTGAACTCTATGGTCTGTTTATGACCTCCTTGTCCCAATTTTGCAATAAGTGATGAAGGTCCACAGACGGGAGGATGTGAATTGAAAGTCCCTGGAGAATTTTGAGTTCAGCGTTGTAAAAATAAAATTTGTGAACATTTAAATAGGCATTTTGTGCTCCCACCTTAAATTTAGCAAACTTAATAACATTGAATTTGTTTGGCCCATGAGTGCTGCTTATTCTGGAACTGGAAAACTTTGCAGAGTGATGGGATGAGGCCCCTAAATATCTCTGGGCTACATCTGTGCCCTGGGGGGTGTTTGTGCCCATACATATGTATGGCCATATGTGAGAGGCAGCAGCCTGAGTGCGTGCATGCAAATTGTCGGTCGTCTGCTGCTCAGTGTTCCTCCCACACTGGCTCCCTGTCCCCACCAGCTCTCCTCTGGTCAACCTGTGAGCAGGGTACAGTCAGACAGAGTGACCCTTTGTAAATGCCCTTTTGGCCTGTGTCAACACAGGAGCCTGCTTTCTATGCCCCTCAGTATCTCCCAATTCCAGTGGGCTCTGATTCCAGCACCCTAGCCTGTCCTGGTAATACCAGGCAAAGGGGCAATGTCTGCTCCTCAGTTTTCAAGACACAACCTTGCAGCCTCTGCAGGGTCCAGACCCTAGAGAAAACTGACCACTTCTTTTTTTTTTTTTTTTTTTTTTTGGTTTTTTGAGACAGGGTTTCTCTGTGTAGCTTTGCGCCTTTCCTGGAACTCACTTGGTAGTCCAGGCTGTCCTCGAACTCACAGAGATCCACCTGGCTCTGCCTCCCAAGTGCTGGGATTAAAGGCGTGCGCCACCACCGCCCGGCATGACCACTTCTTTTCACACCCTTTCCCAATAAGGTCTGCGACTACACTTTCTCTTTTGTGGTTTTGATCATGCTGGGGATGAAACCCAGGACCTTGCATGGGTTAGGCACACCCCAAGCCCATCACTGGCAGATTTTAGGCCTATCCTCTACCAATGAGCCACACTCCCAATTGGAGTTGTGATTATAATAATTTCTTCTGCCCAGAACCCCTGCCCTGTCCCAAGACTTTATCCTACCAGTAGTCTGCTAAAGCTTATCCCTGCAAATTGTCACAGTGCACTAGGCTGCCCTTTAGTGCTCAAAAGAGTCCTCCGATGCACGTTCTATGTGGCTTCATCTCCCCCGGGCCCCCTAGGGCCACATGTATGTCTCTAAGGCACCTTGCAGCATCCTGCTGATTTCTGGAAGCTGACAGTTGCTTTTCTTTGTTTGCTTCTCCAGGTTCTGGGCCTGTCCCAGGGCAGTGTCAGCGACATGCTCTCAAGGCCAAAGCCATGGAGCAAACTCACCCAGAAAGGCCGAGAACCCTTCATCCGGATGCAGCTCTGGCTGAATGGAGAGCTAGGCCAGGGTGTCCTGCCTGTGCAAGGGCAGCAACAAGGGCCAGGTGAGAACAGCCAACCTTCTGAAGAGCCTGGCAAGGACAGCCTCCATCCATGGGCTTGGTTTGGGGTTTTGGTTTTGGTTAGTGTTCACTGGAGCACGGGGAATGGTGAGACAGGGTCTGCTCAGATTTTCGAGACCGACCTCAAACTCACTATATAGCCCTGACTAGCCCCAGACTCACTGTGGAGCCAAAGCAGACCTTAAGGAGGACCCAGGATCCTCCTGCCTCAGCCTCCCAAATGATAGAAAGACAGATGTGTACCCCCTCGCCTATCTCCATCTTTAGGTTTCAAGAGTAAAGAGGCTGAGCCTGGCTAATTTTATAAGCAGCACAAAATTAGTTACCAATTAAGAAAATGCTGTTTATATATAAATATAGGTAAAAGTCAAGTACCTCCACTGGGGAGCTGAGAAGGAAATCCAGCCAGAGTGACTCTGGGAATGAAAGTGCCACAGGCAGTGGCTTCTGCCACCTTGAAGTGAGGTTTCTTGCACTTTATAGTTGAGCAACCCTCTTCCCAGTCCACATCCTGGCCCTCAGCTTGAGAATGGGAAGCCTCCCTCCCTCTGGACCCCCGTTGACCCTCCTAGTACCCTCTGTGCAGTTGGGAGGCTCCAAGCCCTGTTTCCTATGTAACAGTGCCTTTTTCTTCCACAGTCCTCCACTCAGTGACATCTCTGCAGGACCCCCTCCAGCAGGGCTGTGTGAGCTCAGGTAAGTAGCCACCCATGTTTATTTGCTAGCCCCTCTGCTCTGGAAACCTGGGGTCTGGGAGTAAGCGTCCCATTCCTAACCGCAGCAGACAGCTGCCTCTCCCTCTCTGCCATGCTGTCCTCTGAGGCCGTTGTGAAAGTACAATCATGCAAGGAATGCTTTTAGGAATTAGCTGCTTCCGCTAGACAGAGTGTCCTGGAGATCCATTCAGCTGATGGGTAGCAATAGTCGTTTCTTTTCCTGCCTGAGTAGTATTCCTATGGTGTAGTTACATCAAAGTTTGTACTGCATTGAGGCTATCTCTGGGTTGTGGCCATTATACATAGAGTTGGCAGGGAGTGAAAAGAGAGAATGCAGTGTACTACTTGCAAACTTTGGACTTGCTTTCTGATGGCAGTCCAGAGAGTTGGCAGCTAAGGACTGATACTGATAAAAATCCATGCCTTTACTGGATCCCTTCATTATTTTGTAAGTACGAAGCTCTGTGTTTGAGGCTGCGGTCTGTTGGAGGCAAGTTTCACAGTTGGGAGATTTTAATATAGCAGGAGAGATAGGTCATAGACATCACTGACCCAGGAGTCATGGGAGGGGACATCTCTTCCATGTGGAAGACCTGGACAGCCTTTGAACAAGGGACTGGGGAGATTGGAGCACCAGAATAGAGCAGCCAAGGATGAGTAGCCAGGAGCCACGAGGGTGAGAGTCAGTGGACACTCGGTGAGGCCTCAGGAGGGGGTGAGATTGAAAGGGAAGGAGGGCAGCAGGTAGGGAGGGCAGCAGTTGCAGTGCATGAAGCTCAGGCCACTTCCTGCTGATCCCAAAGACTGGAAAGGTCTCAGAGGCTCCTGACAGATCTGTTGTCTATGCCCTGAGGTCCGTGGCCACAGTGCCTGGATGCACGCATGCCCTCACCACTGCCGTCCTGCACTGGGCCCACAGTCAGCCCAGCTTTCTCTCCCAGCTCCCAGGCACAGCCGGCAGCATGAGCTGTTCCTTTTTCTTTTCTCTATTTTTCTAAACATGTTGATTAGTCTCCGTATCCCATTGATTCATTGAAAACACAAACAAAGCTAAGTGAGGAGCGAGCGCAAAGCCTGTCAGCTTGCCAGAAGGCTTATGAGGGGACACATGTGCATAGAGGGGAACAGCTGGGCAGCTTTAGCAGGAGCTGCTGCTGCTGCTGCAAGATCCCAAACACACTCCCCCCACTACACACACACACACACGCACACACACACACACACACACACACACACACACACACACACACAGAGTGAGTCAGGGTGCAGCAGTGGCCTCAAAGCTCTCCCCTGAGGGTTTCGTGGGTTTGGTTTGGTCCACACTGGGAAATAGAGACTGGACAGATTCACTGGGAATTTACCAGCACCCTTTCTCTCCAGCTCCCACTCAGAATTTAGGAGGAACGTGGCTGAGTTGGTTGTGCTGCACTTCTGTGGATGTCTGTGTGGTAAAGTGGCCTGGCCTCCTACTCCAATGAGAAGTCAGCTCTCCTTGAACTACTACTACCCATCTCAGGCCAGACCAAGCTTGTCATGTGGAGCTGATGTTTTAGTGATGAAAGCCTTTCACTCCTAAATATGACACTAAATGTCTCTCAGCACCGTATCTCTTAGAATCCTGGCCTCAACCTTTTCCATACATCTCAAAGGCGGTTTTGTTTTTAACGTGTGTGTGTGTGTGTGTATGTGTGTGTGTGTGTGTGTGTGTGTGTGTGTGTGTGTGTGTGTTACAGCACGTGTGTCTAAATCAGAGGACAATTGTGGAAATTGTTTCTTTCCACACTGTGGGTTCCAGGGATTGAACTCAGGTCATCAAGTTCGGTGGCAAGCATTTTTACCAACTGAGCCATCTTATCGACCCCTGCCAAGACAGGGTCTCATGTGACCCCAGCTGGCCTCAAAGTCACTATGTAGCCAAAGATGACCTTGAATTTTGGCTCCTTTTGCCCCACCTCTTGAGGGCTTGGATTACAGGTGTGCACCCCCACACCAGTTTATGCATTGCTGGGGATTGAACCCAGTGCTTTCAGCATGCTAAGCAAACACTCTGTCAACTGAGGTACATCCCCATCCCCCAAAACTAGAATTATTTTGTAATGATAGTATTGATAAATCCTTGTGATAAATGACTCTAGGAAATTCTAGAACTGTTGATAGCTTTTATCATTGTTTCCTCTCAAAGAACTCTCTGGTTCAGAGAATCCCATAAAATTCTGATTACCTCTTTTGTCATGGCTACTGTGGAACGCATCCCAAAGGTCCAACAACTGAGAAATACCCTGCCCCTCACGATTCCTGACAGCTAGCTGTACCTGGAGGTGCACAGCGTGCCCTGGTCAGTTCCTGACAGTGGTGGGTGGGGCTCACTTCTCCCCAAGGTGTAGGAACTTGGAAGGACCTGCCTTCTGTCCCTTGGTCAGCTGTATCTTCAGTGAGGTGTCCCAGGTCAGTGAGGAGCTCAAGGTCTAAACAGAGGGCTCTGTGCTTGGTTGTCATGGCAGTCAAAGCTCTCTTCGGCAAAGGGCAAAGTGCTGGCTAGGGACCGTTCTCCTTGCCAAAGCGCTCCTACCTGGGAGCTGGAGACATGGCTCAGTCGGTAGAATTCCTGCCTGGCACGCATGTAGCCCTGGGTTCCATCCCCAGCACTCATAAAGCACTCAGGAATTAGAAACAGGGTCAGGAGTTCTCCTCCACTCTAGCCCTTAGTGACTCGTACACCAATCTCTCTGATGAGGAGAGGCCCAGGTTCCAACTGTCTAGTGGACATGGCCCTTTGTATCCTCTGATAATCTCAACCTTGAGGCATAAAGGAAATTTAATGTCATTTTCAACTACCAGTGTCGCTCCATGGTGACCTGGGGGGGGGGGGGGAGTAGAGGGCACAGGCCTGAGATCAACTTTGGATGTCATTCCCTTGGAGCTGTAAACCTTGTTTTTCAGACAGGGTCTCTCAGCGGAATCTGGGGCTCACCAACTGGGCTAGTCTCGTGGGCAGAGACGCCCCCACCTTCCCAGTGCTAGGATTACACCACGCACCGTGGCACTCAGCTTTTCACGTGGCTCCTCAGGGTTCAGGGAGCCCACACACGGGATAGTACCTGCTAACCTTGTGTAGTATTCCTTTTTACTTCTTAAAACTAACTTCTGCGGCTGCTTGGGCTGGTTTATCTTTCAGCCCCTAGAGACGGAGAGAGACGAGAGATAGCTCTGAGAGGAAGGAAGAGATCCTCCCATGGTGACAGAAATGGTGGTATCCTGGAGGGCTTGAGCAAGAGCTGCCTGTGCCCTCAGCTTGGGAACTTGTTGGCACGGGAACCTTTCATGACTGTAGCTAACAAGGTGTTCTGCCTGCTCCTTTCTCTCTGGCTTCTGGCGGATCTTGTCAAAGTGTACGAGTGAAATAATGGCCCACTTTCCATAGATTAGGCACAAAACACTCAGCATTTTCCCAGCACACTGGGTGGTCAGGAAGAATGGCTTCCAAGTCATGTCTGTCCATGAAGAGTCATGCAGCTCCATGGCGCCATTGTCCATCAACAGAGTGTCAGCTGTCCCTTGGAGGGGACAGCTGCAGCAGGCTGACTCTGGCATGGGAAGTCCAGCATTTTGTGCCCTGCTGAGACATCCACAGCTATGTAGGTGAGGCCTCGTAGCATGGTAGCCAATATGCCTTTATGGTGTGCATCCTGACACTTGCTTGAGCTGCTGGGAAGCCCTGTTCAAGGAGTAGCTTGTCTCTAGCCCAACAGTAGGATTCTGCTGGAGTCTGTTCTTGACTATGCAGCCAGTTCTTGGCATTTTGCTGGCATGAAAGAGGTGACAGAGAGGGTTGATGGCAGCCTCAGAAAAGTTCATGGGGCTGAATAGAGTGGGCAGAATTCCTCATGAATGCGCTGGACTCAAGTTACATTTTTCCTTCTCTTTACTCCAAGAATGTCATGAGAGCAACTGGTTCTATCCAGACAGAATGATTCTGGCAGCATTCATGTAACTAAGGTTTGTGTGTAACCACTTACACATAGCCTCATGTAGCAAGTCAAACAGAAGAGAAAAACTCAGAGCCCATGAGATCGTTAAGTCAGTCAAGAGCTTTCCATAATTGAGGATCCAAGTGCAATCCCCAGAACCCATGTGTGCTGGTGCTTGCTTGTAAATCCAGTGCTGGGGAGCGAATCCCTGAGTCCCAGGTCAGTGGGGGATTCTGTCGCAAAACAAAACAGGTGAGAAGCAGCACCCATGGTTGTCCTCCGGCTCTGTACATACGTGCACACCTCATGCACAGATGCACACATGTGACATACCTGCACACAAAGAAGAAGACCTGAAATTCCATGAATGGCCTGAGATCTTAGCCTGCGGGGCCGTCAACATGGTGGCCCTCAGTTCTCTCCTTCTTGCTGGCGGTCTGCCTTGGGTCATTTTATTTTATTAGATGTAGCATATTATAGGGATTCTCCATTCCGAGGCCAAAGCAGGAATTTCTGGATTGGGGCTACTATGTGGCACATATGGGCAAAGGGTTGCCAGGAGATCCCTGGAGCTGCAACTGGGCCATGAAAGGTGATGGAATCAGACAACAAAATGGTTCAGGTAGGGAACAAACCTGAACCCGTGAGAAACTAGTTCAGAAGCCTTCTTCTTAGACAACAGGAGGAAAGTGGATGATGAAAGCATGTTGTCCTCTCTTCCTGTGCAACACTGTTGCTCCTGCCCCCTTTAACATTCAAGGAGCATGTCACTGGAGGGCACGTCTCCTTATTTGTATATGTGTGTTGTATAGGAACTGACCCATGCTTCAGCTCTTCACTGGGGGATTCTAGGCAGGTGCTCTACCACTGAGCCACACTCCAGCCCCTCACTGGGGGATTCTAGGCAGGTGCTCTACCACTGAGCAACACCCCAGCCCCTCACTGGGGGATTCTAGGCAGGTGCTCTACCACTGAGCCACACCCCAGCCCCTCACTGGGGGATTCTAGGCAGGTGCTCTACCACTGAGCCACACCCCAGTCCTTGAAAGGGATTCCTCCCTTGGCCTAGTGGAGAGCAAGCAAGCCAGTGCTGACTCATCCTACCTCTGCCTCTCAGTGCCTGTGTGGCCCGAGGCAAAGCAACTCAACTTCCTGTCCTGCTTCTTCAGCCCTACCTCCTAGACTGTGGAGAGGCCTGAATGGGTTTAAGTATACACAGAAGCAAGTGCTATTCCAATGTTGGTTTCCAGGTGGGGAGTGTAGCTCAGTGGTGGAGTACTTGCCTAGCATCCAAGGGTCCCTAGATTCCATCTTGAGCACAAGTAAATGAATGGATGTTATTCTTCAGTCACCATTGCAACCTCTTGAGTTTCAAAAGAACAGTTACAGTCAGAGGTCAGCATTCAGTGTTGGGCAAAGGAGTCTGGAAATGGTATTGCCATCAGGGGTGGACATGGCCTAGGCTCTTCTGCTTCTCAAGACTGGCACTGCCTGGCCTCACTTTTACAGAATCTCATCTGGCCCACACAGCCTCGGCCACCTCTCCTCCCTCTTGTGTGCACCTACGTTGGGAAACAGAATTTACAGTATACTGGGCCTTCAGGACAAGAGAGAGAAGTAGGTCACAGGAGCACATGAGGACTTGGGTCTCTAATGTTCCAATCTAGGGATAAAAGAAGCTGAATGCAGAAAAATTCTCAGGTAATTTTAGAAAGATAGTGGGAATAAGATGAGGCTCACACATTGTGTCTTCCATGGGCCACATACTATTCTGAGGTCCTTAGTAAGCAGAACTTCCACCAGTGGGGATTTCTGCTTAAGAAAATTTCAGATTAAAAAAGGGAATTTGCTGGCCAGTGGTGGTCCATGCCTTTAGCCCCAGCACTTGGGAGGCAGAAGCAGGTGCATGTCCAGATTTGAGGCCAGCCTGGTCTACATAATGAGTTCCAGAACAGCTAGAGCTACACAGAGAAACCCTGTCTTGAAAAACCAAAGAGATGAGATGAGAGAGGGGGTGGGGGGGGAATTTGCCCACCACCCACCAGATGGCATAACACTTGGTCCTGAGGCTAGTGGCCTTGCTGCCACTATAGTGGGTATGTATAGGAGCCAGCCCCAGACTGGCCAGGGGATCCAGTCTCCTGGGACAAAGGAAAGGTTGACCACTGAGGCTGCGTAGAAAGTCAAGGGAAGGCTTCAGAACATCAGTCAGGAAAACATTTGCCTTGCAAGCATGAAGACCTAAAATCTGTCCCTAACCTATGTTAGGGAGAAAGGAAAACACAAACAAACGCGTGTGTGATGTGGCATGTACATGCAATCCCGGCACATGGGGAGGCAGAGACAGGAGCTTCCCAGGGCTACTTGGTAAACTCAAGCTAATGAGAGAGTCTGTCTCAACAATAAGATAGGTGGTTCCTAAGGAATGACCCCAGAGGTTAACCTCTGGCTTCCATATGCATTTATGTACACACACACACACACAGAGAGAGAGAGAGAGAGAGAGAGAGAGAGAGAGAGAGAGAGAGAGAGAGAGAGAGAGAGAGAGAAACAAAATTTGATTCAAATCATATACAGGCAAAATAAAAATCAGACCCATGGCAAAGCAATCAACTAATAGAAAAACTTAGGTGTCAAGGATGGTTTCCTATGTGGGTCTGTACCTGGACTTGAAATGGGAAGGGGACCATGGCCTCCATGGCAGACAACACGGGGCTTGGACTTAGAAAATTTTCCAGTGTTTGCTTTAGATGGGCCTAGGCTAGGTGGTGGAGGGTCATGCTTCTCTGAAACCCTGTCTAGTCTTACATTTTTGGTTGTGAGCCTAGCCTTTAACGGCTGAGCTATCCCTCCAGCCCCCGTCTAGTCTAAATCCTCTTGCTGAGAACAGCCCCACTCTTAGGCAACCGTGTCTTAATCTGAGTCAGACCCCAGCCCCATGTGACTAGCCCACAGAGCATGCTCAGATTCCCCGTGAGTGAGGAGGGAAATGCCCACTGGCCCTCTCCAGGACGAGTCAGGTCAGGAGGCAACCCAGAGGTATCCATCACTAGCTTCATCTTGGGCTGTTTGTTCTTCCCTGAGGAACTAGGATCCTAAATATAGCCCATGTCTGAATTGGCAGATGTGGGGTTCATGCTTTACATAAGGCCAAAATTAGCCTCTCATTTGGCACCTAAATAAAGCAGGCAGACTGCCGTTGTACCGGCTTCACAATTAGGAGAGACTGGAATGGTAGCACATTTTATTGGATAAGCAGCTCCTGTGGTGATGGGGTAACCAACTTGAAAACCAGAAGACTGAGCAGGAAAGACCCATGAGGTCCCCAGGATGCCCCTTGGTCAGGCCTTCTCACTCCATTTATTTATTTAGAAATAGAGTCTCGTGTGTCCCACGCTGGCCTCCAACTCTCTACTTAGCTGAGAATGAACTTTACCTCTTAATCCTCCTGCCCCCATCTCCCATGTACTACTGGGGTCTCAGGCGTGCCCCACCTCACCTGATTCACAAAGTGCTGGGGATAGAACCCACTAAACTACTAAACTACAGCCCCAGCCCAACCTTCTCATTCCTGAGTTAAGGTCTGTGTTATCTCAGGGAGAACATTTCACAGAATCAGGAGAAGATAAGATGGCTCCGTGGGTACAGGTACTTGCCACCAAGCCTGACAACCTGAATTCAATCCCTGTGACCCACATAGTGGGGAGGGAGACCTGAGTCCTACAAGTTGTCCTCTGACCTCCACACGTGCACTCTGGCATGTGTGCGCACACACACACACACAAAGTAAATAAAAGTGTAATGAAAATTAAAAATAACAACAATAATCAATTACTCCCTAGAAATAACACTAGGGAAGAACAGCAACAGCTACTCAGGTTTTTGCAAGAAAAGAAAAGGTCCACCCAGTGTGCCCGGAGCTGGGTTCGTGGAGGGACTCCCCAGGGGCTTCAGGAAGATGTTATAATCAATTACCACATCATAACACTGATGTATGATAATTACTGAGTGTTTCTCCTGAGATAGTGCAGCATTTGGCGGGGATGTGGTTCCTTCATGGTCCACTGCCTGATTAATATGCAAATAATAGGCTGATTGCATGATGAATGCAGAAAATGAGCCCGCTGATAACAGGCGCACTGAAGCGGGGAAATGATAAATTACTTTTACTGACTGTCCTACATTAAGTACTCTTTCCCAACAATCTCATCACAAATTAAAGAAAGCAGTATGGCAAGATTAGGAGGATGTGTAAAATAATGTACCTTAATAGCCTTTCAAACAAAGATGTCTATAAGGAAAATGGCACCTGGTTTCTCATTCAACCGAAGTAGTTCACCTACCCGAGTGGTCATTAAAAGACAGGAAGTAGTAAGCCACACCCATGTGTGCCACCAGCTTCATTTGGCTATGGAACAGCCTTGCCAGTTCAGCCCAGACTCATTACCTGCGTGCTGGCTGAGTGGCTTTGTTATTGAGTGGGGACAGGCTGCTTGAGGCAGATGCTTCTCCCTGGACAGTGGACACAGTGCCCATTGCCCACGGGGTGCCATGGGGAAGGAGTGTGAGAGCTGCAGTCCCAGAGGGCCTGCGAAGGAAAGACTATGTAAGACTACTTTTTAAAGAGGGATCATGGGGATGCACACCTGTAGTCGAGTTTTAGGCTATAGCCAGGGTATCAAAAGTTCAAGGCCAGCCTGGATATAGCCCTTTCCAAAACGGACCAGCTTTGGGCTGGGAACTCAAGTTTGATTCGTAGACCCCACAACTGAGGGTGAGTAAGGGTACCAGGCACAAGGTACACACTTGTAATCCCGGCACTAAAGAGGCCGACACAGGCAGATACGTGATCTCCAGCCGAGCCCCTTTGGTTAGTTCTATGCCAGTGAGAGATCCTGTCTCACAAATCAAGGTGGGACTGGGGATACAGCTCAGAGGGAGAGCACTTGCCTAGCACATAAAAGGTCCTAAGTATAATTCCCAGTACCACAAAGAGCCAAGGTGAATGGTGCCTAAGGAATGACACCAGAGATTATTCTCTGACCTTCACACACACACACACACACACACACATACACACACACACACACACACACACACACCATGTGCACAAGAGTGATTAATCTTTGATTACAACAAAGCAATTTAACTGGAGTGTTTGTTTTTTCCCTGCAGTAATATCTATTTAGACTGTGTGCTGTGCATTTTCTCTTAACACACAAGAATTCACTGCTAAGTGTTCATACACACAACTGGTTCAGTAATGAGGTTAGCAGAGGTAATTTGAAAGCCTTCTTTCTAAATGGATATGGTCTGTAGCAAGGTGAGCCCCATGTCCCTGAAACAGGGCCAACTGTGTCACACAGTCACTCCACAGTTGTATCAAGTCATGGCTTCCCTCCAGGCCTGAACTGTAACTTCAGCAGTGATTATGACCTAAGGGCCCAAGCTCTGCTCAAAAGACACAGGGGCTGAGGATGCAGCTCAGCCGGCAGAGCACATTCGAGGCCCTGGGTTCCAGTCCAGCACACAGAGCAGGCACAGCGGGAAGTAGAGACAAGAAGCTCAGGTGTTTGGGGCCAGTCTGGGAGTACATGAGACCACAGCCCCAAACAACAACACAGGAAGGAGGGAAGGAGGGGGAGAGCCAGGTGTGGTGGTGTGGGCAATAATCCCAGCACTCGGAAGCTAAGGCAAGAGGTGTGAATTTGAGGCCTGTTCAACACAGAACTCCTAAGACCCCACTTCCCTTTAAGTCACTTCCTCGGTATGAAGAAGGAGGGGCAGGGTGTGAAGAGCATCCCTGGGGAGGGTGCAGCAGTACATGGCGGACTCAGGTGTCCCATTCTTCCATCCTCCCCTAGGCGTGACCGTCCCTGGTGGTCAGCAGTCTCAGCTTCAGGGGACAAGTGCTCTTCTAGATCCCCCCAGCTTCATCAGAGTCTTTGTTAGTGGGACCTGCTGGGTGACGTGCCTCTACCCACCTGGCCTCCACTTCTGGGATTTACAGGATGCTTTCTTGACATGCGCACCCCAGCATCCAGCCCCTGCCTGGCACTCAGAGGATCTCATTACTCAGTGAAAGTCAAGGGGCTTGGGAGTCACAGCCAGGGAGGCAGAAGCAACTGAAGTTGAATAACTTGACTGTATTAGACGGCCTTGCTTGGCTCAGGAAGAGTGTGTGCTTTCTGTGTCGTCCTTGATGCAGATTCTGGAAGTCCTGATTTTTTAAGTCCTGTCATTACACAGGGACACACACCAGCATCTACTCTGTGGCAGATACTTACTGCTCTCTTTTAATTATATTTAATTCTATATCTATGAGATTATAGGTGTGCATTGCCGTGCCTGCTCTGTGTGCTGGACTGGAACCCAGGGCCTCGAATGTGCTCTGCCGGCTGAGCTGCATCCTCAGCCCCTGTGTCTTTTGAGCAGAGCTTGGAGCCCTTGGGTCATAATCACTGCTGAAGTTACAGTTCAGGCCCAGAAGAGACTTGAAAGTCTGACACAGGGTCTCATCTATTCCAGACCTTGAACTCTTTTTTTTTGTTTTGTTTTGTTTTGTTTTGTTTTTTTCGAGACAGGGTTTCTCTGTGTAGCTTTGCACCTTTCCTGGATCTCGCTCTGTAGACCAGGCTGGCCTCGAACTCACAAAGATCCGCCTGCCTCTGCCTCCTGAGTGCTGGGATTAAAGGCGTGCGCCACCACCGCCCGGCTAGACATCTCTTGAAGTTTTTTGTTTTTGTTTTTTGTTGTTTTGTTTTGTTTTGTTTTTTCCCCCAGAGCTGAGGATCAAACCCAGGGCCTTGTGCTTGCTAGGCAAGCGTTCTACCACTGAGCTAAATCCCCAACCCCAGACCTTGAACTCTTGATCCTCCTCCTACAGCTGTTTAGTACAGTGCTGGGGATGGAACCCAGGGCTTGGTGTATGCTAAGCAAGCACTCTACCAATAGAGCTATGCCCCCAGCCTAGCTCTTTCCTTTCTGCTATTTGAAAACAAAGGGAGCCAGGTGGCGGTGGCCAGCGAGCCTTTAATCCCAGCACTCAGGAGGCAGAGGCAGGCGGATCTCTGAGTTCCTGAAAAGAAAGAAAGGGGATCCTGGTAAATTTCCTGAGACTTAGGTCAGCAGGGTTGGTGTGTTAACAAAGAGGCGGGGGTGCGGAGGGACCTGCTTGAGACCTGCCACTGCCATCTGTTTGGCTGGATTTCCACAGAGGAAGTAGTCTGCCCAGGACTCCTTGGGAGCTGGTTGGTGATGTCAGAAGTTGGGAAGTTTTTCATGGGTGGAAGGCTGTGGGTCATCTCTGACACCACTGGTTACTTTTCCTCTTTCTTTGGTTTTTGTTTGTTTTCTAGTGAGGAGGTGTCCCAAGGTACAAGGAAAAGGGTGGGCAGAGCATGCTGGGAAATGGATCAGAGTAGCCTGTGTTTTAGTCAAAACAACACTCATGTTGAAAAGAAGACACCTTGCATTTTGGGCTGGGCTTCCTGCCTCTGCTTCCAAGTGCCCGGATTAAAGAAGACACCTTGGAGATGTATGACTGTAGGAATTTTGGGGAGGTGCCAGGAGTTCTGTGAGAATCTGCTGCTTAGCACAAAGCCTAGGCATGGAAGTGAGGCCACCAAGCAAAGATGTACGTACCAGTGTCAGGATGCACGTTCCACAAGGCCCTGTAAACCACAGGGCTGAGCAGAGTGTGCCTCTCACACTGAGTGCAAAGGCCTGGTCTGTCCAGTGGACTGGGCATTTCCTTGGTTGTCCACAGCACTGTCCACTCATCTGAACTAGGTTGGGAAGCACTTCAGGCAGGTGGTCACCCTCTTCTGACTTCCAAAGCTGTCAATGGCTATAGGCTGGGAAGGTCCTCAGATCCCTCCAGGGCTGCCAGGATGCACTTAGGATGTCCACACTGAGCTCCCTAGGGCCCGCTGCACTGTTGCCCACAGTGACTGAGGTCCATGTCCTCTTCTGGGTTAGTCGTCCTTTCTCTAGCTAGGCCATACCTCTCTTCTTCTGTAACCTGCTCCCTGAATTCTCCACCTTATCTCCCTCATCTGTCACGAGAGTCACTTAGAGTGGCCTGGCCTGGCACTGGCTCAAAGTCTACACTCTGGACATAATGAAAAGCGGTCCATCAGACCAGCCGCCAGTTAAATAATGTTTGGGTTCTTGTCAGAATGTCACAGAGTACCCTGTCATTTTGTTTCAGCAACTTGTCCTTCTGAACGCGCAGTTCGCCGTATGGCATGCCAGCAGTAAAAATGTCACTTGCAATAATTACTTTTTGGAGGAAATGCTTGCTGACTTCCTACCTTCAAGCTGTTTTTTACACAGTGGGGAGATAATCAAAAATGACTTCATCCTGACTGCTCAAATGAACACTAAATGGAATTTGGGTTATTACCGAGATAGAGGAGGGCTGGGCGTGGAAATTGCAGCAGCGGATCGGATAAACTGCAGAGCGGTTTGTCTTGGAAAACTGGGGCAGATATGTGTTTTCTATTGGCTTCTATTGAAAGCTTAAAGCAGCTGTTGTTTAGCCCTGCTGTTTGGGGAGTAGAATGTCTTCCATAATCCTTTTATGGCTCCCAAACACCTTGTGTATCTCTGCAGGCCCTGAGTCACTGTCTCTGCCCTCTGCTTCAGAGCCAAGCTCCTCTTGCCAGATCCAAGGTCCACATGCAGTAGTGAATCCTCACAGACCACTAAGTGTCACACCCTGCCTCCGTTGCTGTGGGACCCCAAAGACCAATGCATGCAAACCCAGGCCTGCAGCATGCTAGGCCAGTGTTTACCACTGAGCCACACCCCCAGCACCCCCTGGGCTTTTAAAATATGCAAATTACCCCCTGTTAATTATCATAGGCCTAGGGCTGTTTAGACTGTCGAAGGGGTGTGTGGTTTTTCTTGTTGCGGAGGTCTTTCTAATTTCTCTCCAATGCCTAGCAGAGTACCTGACACAAAGTAGGTGCTTTAAAATGTGGACAGAAGAGCCGTCAAGATGGCTCAGCAGATAAAGATACCTGCTACCAAGACTGAGAAACTGAGTTTGATCTGCAGGACCCACATGGTAGGAGAAATCCAACTCTAACGTTGTCCCCAGACCTTCACACATGGGCCATAGTGTGTGCACCCAAACAGATAGATAGATAGAGAACATTTTAAAAGAAATACACTGTAAAAACCAAAAATGGTTCATATGGATGGACAAAGTCAGCATGGTGTCATATAGCTTTCATGTCAGTTCTCAGGAGGCAGAGGTGAAGAATCATCTTATGAATTTGAGGCCAGCCTGGTCTACTAAATGAGTTCTAGGCCAGCCAGGGCTACATAGCAAGACCTTGTCAAAAAAAAAGAAAATGGATAGATAGATGAAAGATGAAGATGGTGGGGAATGGATGAGTGAGTGGATGGGTAGATGGCTGGGCGGGTGGATAACAGATAGGGTGGATAGGGCAGAGAGGTTGTCAGGTTGGCGGCAGACGACATTACAGGTAGAAATGCAGTTTTTCCATCCTGCTCTGGCTCCCTTCCTTGCTCCATCCAAGGATATCTGACCAGATGGAGCCAGCTGGTTCTCCAGCCTGGAGTGTGGGCATGTGTCCAACCAGAGTTATTAGGAGATTGGAGCAAGACACCGGCCAAGGTCTCCAGCACACAGCCTCATGCATATGAGGTTTAAAAAAAAAAAAAAAAAAAAAAAACTGTGCCTTGAGCCCCTTTCCTGACCCTTGCCATGACTGACTTGTAGTGACTCATCACCATGTTTGAGATTCCTGCTGTGACACACGTGTGTTGTAGAATCACTGCCCAGAAAGACAGGCCTCGAGCAGACACTCAGCACAGGGTGAGCACAGGGTGAGCACAGGATGAGCACCGGGCAACTGTGCAGGTGGCTCTGGAGGATGAGACGTCTGAGTGTGTCCAGGTCACCCCTGCTGTGCACTGGGAGGATGAGACGTCTGAGTGTGTCCAGGTCACCCCTGCTGTGCATTGGGAGGATGAGACGTCTGAGTGTGTCCAGGTCACCCCTGCTGTGCACTGGGAGGATGAGACGTCTGAGTGTGTCCAGGTCACCCCTGCTGTGCACTGGGAGGATGAGACGTCTGAGTGTGTCCAGGTCACCTCTGCTGTGCACTGGGGGGATGAGACGTCTGAGTGTGTCCAGGTCACCTCTGCTGTGCATTGGGAGGATGAGACGTCTGAGTGTGTCTAGGTCACCTCTGCTATGCACTGGGAGGATGAGACGTCTGAGTGTGTCCAGGTCACCCCTGCTGTGCATTGGGAGGATGAGACGTCTGAGTGTGTCCAGGTCACCCCTGCTGTGCACTGGGAGGATGAGACGTCTGAGTGTGTCCAGGTCACCCCTGCTGTGCATTGGGAGGATGAGACGTCTGAGTGTGTCCAGGTCACCTCTGCTGTGCATTGGAAGGTGGTCATGAGGATTGAGTGCATGAATTCCTTTCCTAAGTGTCACCCTGGGCCTGTGCACAGTAAGCCTGGTCAGTGTCACTTCCAGGGTGGCTGGTGTGACACATGATCACAAAGTAGGGTTTCTTTTTCACTTGTTTTTTTGTTTGTGTGCATGTGCACACATGTACATGTTCATATGGGGCTCAAATGCACACAGTACATGTGGAGGCCAGAGGTCAGTGACAAGTCTTCCTCTGTCTCTTTCCACCCTATTTTTTGAGACAGGGTTTCTCACTGAATCTGGAGCTGGCCAGTTCAGCTCGGCTGGCTGGCCCAGGAGCCCTAGGGATCTGCTCTCTCCATCTCCCCAGGCCTGGTATTACAAATACCTACCACTGCACTTAGCCTTTTGGTGTTTGCTTGTTTATGTGAGGTTTGGAGGGTTGCTTTCCTAACTTGTTCTATATTTATTTATTTGGTGTGACTGATGTGTGTAGGTGCCTATGTGTGACGTTGTGAATAATCCTCAGACATCAGTTCTCTCCTCCCTGGGTCCCAAGGATCAAATACAGGTCATCATCAGGCTTGATGGCAAGAGCTTTCACCTGCTGAAAAAGCCACCTCACTGGCCCCTGACAGGCGTTCTCAGGACTGATGTTCATGGCAGGCACTGTACCAGCTGCCATCTCCTGCTCTCATCTTCATTGGGGTTTTTTGTTTTAATGGATTCTTGCTATATAACCTCCGAAGAATTCAAGATCTTCCTGTGTCAGCCTCCCTAGAACTGGGATTGCAGGTGACCACTACCACACTTAAGCTGGGGGGGGTGTCCTACTTTGCCCCACAGCACCCCTGCAACAGCATGCCCCCTCTGAATGGTTCACCACACATCCTGCCATGCAAGGGACTCCAGACCTCCTCCAGATCCTCCTACCACTTATCTTTGAACCCCCCACACTCTCCTAAGTTGCTTTTGAACCTGCATCTCCATCCCACCTTCCAGCTTCCTATCCACTGAATAAAGCAGGTGTGGTGAGGCATACCTGTAATCCCAGATAGGTAGTGAGTTCAAGGCCAGCCTAGGCTACATGAGACTTTTTAAAAACAATAGCAAGTAAGCCATTCAGCTCTCTGTGACCTGAGACTACAGCACATAAGTGTCTCTGTGAATGAGCCTCTCCCACCAAGTACACTCAGACACTAGCCAGCCTCAGCAACCGTGTGTCACTTCTTCAGCAGGGACCTTCCCTTTGTCAGTCGTGGGGAGTGCAAAGGGACACTCCTCATGCATGCTAGGTGCACACCTGTTAGGTTCTACAGGCCTTGCGTAGCCTGTTGAGCACACACCTCTGAGAGGACTAGCAGGCAGCTGGAGCTGTGGGTAAGACCTGCCTCCCAGACAGTCGCCAGCCCTCTGCTGTCGGTTAGGTACAGGCAGCCATGATTTTGACCTTGCTGTAGGTTAAAGGACACAAACCTAGGAGAAATCTGTTTATCATGCTGGGGACGCATGCTACTCTTGACAGTAGTCAGTGACTAAGATGGATGATCTGCCAAATGGGCCCCTCGCATGGGTGAGTCAGGGTGAATTCACAGTACGATTCCTTTGCTGCTTCCGACACACAAACAACATTTGCTAGGTTTCAGACCCTGTTGTCTGGTGACCCAAGGGCAAGTGGAGAGAAGAAATCTGATTTACAGGATTCATACTGCCTTAAAGATGGATTCAGGCCATTTCTGCCCCCACACTCATCTCTTTTACATGTCTCACAAAGCAGTTCAGTTGTTTTCTTAACCTGATTTTTTTCCATGCTGAGCACACAACTTTATGACACAGTGGGACTTTGTACCAATTGAGGATATTACACAGGCTTATTGGATTCAATTGTGGTTCCATTTCTGGTTTTGTTCTTTCTAGGCGCTCATATAAAATATTTGTGTTTTTAATGTATACCCCTCTCCCTGGATACAGAAGAGCTTGTTAGTCCAAATATATAGAAAAGAGTTCTGGGGGGAGATGGCTTAGTGGTAACAGCATTTCCTCGTAAGTATGAGGACTGAGTTCAAACCCCCAGCACCCACGTATGAAGTCAGGTGTTACTACATGCCTACTGTAGCCCTGTGCTCAGGGGCACGGATACAGAAGGGTCACTAGGACTTTCTGGCCTCGAGCCTAGCTCCAGGTACAGTGAGAAACCCTGTCTCAAGGGGATAAAGGTAAAGGGTGATAGAGCAGGACATCTGATCCTCTGGCCTCTGTGTGGGCATGTACACCTGCACATACATGCACATGTATCACACATACTAAATAATATTCATATGTATATGCCATAAGCTGAAAATAATCTTTCCTGTTGTTAATATTTCAATAAGATGACAATGTTTTCTTTTTTGTTCTTTCTCTGGTTATTTATTGGTTTTTGTTTTTGCTTTGCATAGCCATAGATGTGATTCAAGGCACTGAACGTGCTCAGCAGCTGCTGCTTTGCCACTATATCACACCCCAGCCAGCCCAGGCCACAGTATTTTTGGCTACCTGCAGCTGTGCTGATGTTACTTAGGGACCTGTTACAGCTTGAAGGGGCGGCAAACAAGAGAAGACCCAGAAGGTCCTGCCTTTGGACTCTGGCCAACATCATCAGTCAGTCACCTATTAGCCACTGGGGGGAACAGCCATCAACTAGAGCTTTATGTTGAATATAGACCTTCTTAGGGAAAAAGTACATTTCAATACAATTACCATCACTCAGGCCTGGTGTAACCACACCTTGCCTGACCCCTCCTATGTGACCCCATGGTATGTCAGCCTCAGTGGAAATGAGGAAAGAAGGTGTACCAAACACAGAATACGGCCAAGGACAGACTAGGTCTTGTGGATTGGAGTCATTCACACTCCCTTCTCGATGCTCTCTGTGTCACTGGAAATTAGGACACGACCAGTCTTTATTCTAGACACCCCCAAACCAGGCCCCAGGCAGTGTGCTGGGCTCATGGGTAAGACCTCTCAGGAGAGGCAGGGCTGCACACGGTGTTAGTTCTCCTGTTGCTGTGACTAGATGTCTGATAGAGCAGCTGAAGGAAGGAAAACCACTGCTCTCAGATTGAGGGGACGCTGCCTGTCATGACGCGGAAGTTATGCCAGGAGCGTGAGCGGCCGGCCACATGGTGTCTGCCATCAGGAAGCAGAGAGGGAACGCTGGTGCTCAGCTCCCCTCCTCCTCTCTATGCAGTTCAGGAGCCTAGCCCGCGGAATGGACTGTCCACATCCAGAGTGGATCTCCCACAGCAATTACTCAGCCTAGAAACCCCCTCACAGGCATGTCCAAGGCTGGTCTCTTCAGTGATTCTGCATCCTCTCACTGGCCATATTAACCATCACACTCAGCCAGAAGGCACCATCAGTGACCCCCAACAAGACGCAGACTATTCTAAAGCAAGGAGCATGTGATGCCTGATGGTCTCCACACCAGCTCTGGTGCCACTCTTAGTATGGGCTAGATGAGCAGAGGGCATGGTTCTCTAAAGTAAGCAGGACCACCAAGCCCCTGGGTTGATGCAGAGCAGGCATGCCACCTTTCTTTGGTCCCCTTCTTCGTCCACTAACCTCAGCACCTCTGGTAGTGTTACAAAAAAGCAATCTGATCCCAAGACTTGTCTCTTTGGACCACCATGGAGACCACCAGCTGAGGCATTGGGCTCCAGAGTCTTTGCAACCATATGACTATCTGGCCTCCTAGGCAACGCTCACCTGAAATGATCTGTCCACACTGTATCGTGTAGAAACCAGAGGACACCTTTGGTCTTCATTCCGTAGGCACCACCACCGTGTGTTTTGAGACAGTCTCTCTCACTAGGCTGGAGCTCACTGAGTACACCGTGATAACTGACCAGTGAGCCCTGGGGTCAGCCTGCTCTGCCTGCACGGTGATGGGGTGACAGCTCTGCCCCGCCATGCCTGGCTTTGAACATGGCTCTAAGGAGAGAGCTCAGATCCCCATGCTTGCAAGGCTTCACCGTCTGAGCCATCTCTCCACCTCCTGTCCATATGTTTTGTTCTGGAAAACACAGAAGAAATAATCACATATATTAGGCTCAACCCTCAGTCCCTCTGAATTACCAGAATCATGGGGTTTGATTAGAACAAATCATAGCAATCATAATGACATATTTTTTTAGCAAAATGCCCTGATATTAAGCCTTCAGAAACCTTTTATTTGAACCTTTAGTAGATTTTTTTTGTCTTTGTTGGTGTTATTTTTATTCCTTTAATGCAGAAAATTGGAGGTTACACTTAATGAAAAACTATGAAATAACAGGCAGTCCTGAGGACTGCCACACGCTACCTTCTAGAACAGGGGGTTTAATGAACATTTCCTATGGAAGCGAAGTCAGTGTACGTGGTGAAAGATGCATGTTTTCAGCAGCCATTCTTGCTGTGTTTAATTCTAGAAAGCACTCCAAAGACCTCTGCCAGCTGCAGCCCTGCCCCTGAGTCCCCAATGAGCTCCAGCGAATCTGTGAAGAGTCTCACCGAGCTGGTCCAGCAGCCTTGTCCCGCCATTGAGACCAGTAAAGAAGGCAAACCACCAGAACCCAGCGACCCACCCGCCTCAGACTCCCAACCCACAACACCGCTGCCTCTCTCTGGACACTCAGCCCTCAGCATCCAAGAATTAGTAGCCATGTCTCCCGAGCTGGACACCTACGGCATAACCAAGAGGGTCAAAGAGGTGCTGACGGACAACAACCTCGGTAGGTCCCCACTGCCAGGTCACCAGGCATCCGGTTGTTTCCTGTTTGAAGCCTTGAAAGGGTAAGGGAAGGGGCTGCAGGCTGAGCCAGGCAAAGACTCTAAAATCTCCAGACATTCAACTTTTTTACTTTGCCACACACAGTTGTTATACACAAAGTTCACAAAAGAAATTAAAAACAGAACTCTCTTAATATTTAAAGTTTGATTTTGTACTGGGCTACATTGATAACTGTCGAGCTACATGTTGGACATGCCTAATGGTAACAGTATACTTTAAAGAACCTGGTCCTGGAGCTGTGGCTCAGAGGCAGAGCATATGCCTAAAATTGCCCAATAAAGGACCTGGGGGATTGGCTCAGCTCAGTGGTAGCCTGCCCAGAATCCCCTAGTGTGGTGCTGGGGGCATGGCTTAATGGTAGAGCACCTGCCTAGAATACTTGAAACCCTGGGTTCCATCAAAACAACAACAAAAAACCATGAAATATCTTACAGTGTGAATCCTAGCCCACTCACTAGAGTACAAGAACCTTAGGAGTCAATCCTGGCCCCTCTCAACATACCTTAAAAGACAGCCTGTAGCCGGGCGGTGGTGGCGCACGCCTTTAATCCCAGCACTCGGGAGGCAGAGCCAGGCGGATCTCTGTGAGTTCGAGGCCAGCCTGGGCTACCAAGTGAGTCCCAGGAAAGGCGCAAAGCTACACAGAGAAACCCTGTCTCGAAAAAAAAACCAAAAAAAAAAAAAAAAAAAAAAAAAAAAAGACAGCCTGTAAGCCAGAGCAGATCAGGTGGCCCACAGAGGCTTCCCGTATTAGGACATGCCCTGTAGAGCCTAAATCCATAGTGGATCCCAGGGTGGATCAGCTCAATCCTGCAGCATTAGGTGACTTCATGGACATCAAAAACAAGGTCCACTCCTGCTATGGGGCAAGCCATGTATGCCATGAAAGCCAGCCCCTCGGTGATGCTGGCTTGATCCTGCCCATCACAGGCTGGTGACTCTCAGTAGCTCTCAGGCCCTACTTAGCAGCTCACAGCCACCTAATCCTGCTGCTGCTATTTCTGCTGCTCTGCAGTTGGTCACCCTCATGGTGTCAGCCTCAGGCCGTATGCCTTAGACATGCGGTAGCTAACCTGGGCTCTCTTGCTGCTGGATAGGAGCTCTGTGGCTCTAAGAATATTAGGGCATCTTGCCATTGTTACGTCATCATGCCCTCCTGGACAGGCATGGCAGGAAAAACTGTAGCTTCTCTGCAGGTCCTGTGTCCTCACGAGTCCCAAGTGAAAATGTCAATGAAAGGAGTCCTAAGACAGCCCCACAGAATGGCTGGAACCATGCAATACCTTCTGGGGGACCTGCATGTCTCACCTTTCCCAAGATAGAATAAGACAAGAAGAACATCGTGGTTGAGGCTGGAGAGAGAGCTCAGTCTGTAAAGTGCTTGCCACGAAGCACCAAGTTCAATCCCCAAAACCTATGTAAAAAATGCCAAGCATTGAGCCATGCAGTGGTAGCATACACCTTTAATCCCAGCACTTGGGAGGCAAAAGCAGGCAGATCTCTGTGAGTTCGAGGCCAGCCTGGGCTACAGAGTGAGTTCTAGGGTGGTTTATAGAAAAACCCTATCTCGAGAAACAAAAACAAATAAAATAAATTGCCAAGCATGGTGGCAAGTTTATGATCCTTGTGTGAGGGAGGCATGGACAGGAGGATCCTTGAAGTTCCCTAGCCAACCAGCCAATCTAGCTGAAGTCCAGGCCAGTGGAAGAACTGTCTTAAAAATACAGGGTGAGAGCCAGAAAAATGGCTCATGGGTAAAGGCACTTGCCGCCAAACCTAATGACCTAAGTTTAATCCCTGAAGCCCAAAGAGTAGACGTGGAGAACCTGTTCTTACAAGTTATCCTCTGGCACGCACATACACACACACACACACACACACACACACACACACACACACACACGCACGCACACATGCACACACATCCTAAATAAATAATATAAAAGAAAAATTTAAATGAAGGTGGACTGTGCCTAAGGAATGACAGCCAAAAGTGTCCTCTGGCTGCCACATGTGCACACACATACACACACAAACATGTGTGCACAGACACACAAACACAAGTTGCTACTGAGTTGCAGTGAAGTCTGCCAGTGACTTACAGTCTGGAGTCAGGCCCACCCATCATCTTGAGTCCCCTATATCCCATTTGTGCAATGTATTGTCCCAAACAGAACACAGGAAAAAAGAACATCCGCTGAGAACCATTGTAATTGCTCATTCATAAAAAAATGAAAATTTAGCTGCTGATTTGAGAACAGCCCAAAGCCCATATGTTCATCGGTTATTGAAATGTGGAAGGATTCCTACACTTGAGTCATCCCCTTCTTCAGAGACTTGTCACGAGTCCAAGGAAGCAGGCCGATTACTCCTGCTACCCACTCCCAGTTAGAAAGCACCCTTCCGTGTAAACATTGAGAACAGCAGAAGAAAAACCTCCTTTCAAGCCACCAAGTTGTAAGATCGCAGTTTGGAAATGACAGACACTGGAGCCTCCTCCTTGGCATCACTAACCAGCTTCCATTCCTACTGGAGACTTAGTTGGCATATATTACATGAAGCTAGAGCAGTGCCCTGCTGGTCTACACAACTTTCCAGTCTTGCATAGGACCAGTTATTAACCTGAAAAACTGCCAAGAAAGCCTGTAGCCCATCACCTGGGCTTAGCAATCAGAAGTAATTCCCATGGTAGCTCTAACTGGTCTTAAGGCTTGTGGGGAAAGTTATCTGCCTCACAGGACTCTGGATGTAGTTGTGGGCACAGAGTGGCCAGCATCAAGCTGCATCAGGCAGCAGAGATGACCCCTGGTCAAGATCCAAATATCCTCCAACTTGGATCCTGGCATGTTCAAACACTCTACCACTGAGCCACACCCCAGCCCCTCACTGGGGGATTCTTGGCAGGTGCTCTACCCCTGAGCCACACCCCAGCCCCTCACTGGGGGATTCTAGGCAGGTGCTCTACCACTGAGCCACACCCCAGCCCCTCACTGGGGATTCTAGGCAGGTGCTCTACCACTGAGCCACACCCCAGCCCCTCACTGGGGGATTCTAGGCAGGTGCTCTACCACTGAGCCACACCCCAGCCCCCCACTGGGGGATTCTAGGCAGGTGCTCTACCACTGAGCCACACCCCAGCCCCTCACTGGGGGATTCTAGGCAGGGGCTCTACCACTGAACTATACCCTTAACTTAGTAAATTTAAGTTAAAATGGGGGTGTGCCCCCTAAACTAAATTTGGCTACGCAGTCAACCATATTTATAGTATATAGTGCCACATCATTTCCTCTGGTTGTTCCCTATAGTGTTTCAGTTCATAGCTGAAGACATTACCATAGATAGCACAAGCCAGCCTCCATAATGTCTAGCTGCACTGTGGAACTGGCACATTCTGCCTAGCATCCTATGTCCCAGATATTGTGTTAGACCAAACGGTGGCCTTTCTGATCCCAATCTCCACTTCCACCTTCCAGAATGAGCTTCTGTTCGTTCAAGCTTTTCCCATCAGTCCACGTAGGTCATAATAGATCTGATATATAGCTTTAAGAATGGCAGCCCTCTCCCCACCACACAGGAATGGCTTTCATGAGGAAGCAAACCTTGGTGTATGTATGTGCATGTTGCGTGTACACATACATGGAGATCAGAAGTCAGTGTGGATGTCCTCCTCAAACTCTTTCTACCTTCATTTTGGGGACAAGATCTTTCAGTGACCCTGGAGCCTACTGTTAGGACTAGACTGGCTGACCATTGCATTGCAGGTGTTTTCCTGCCTTCCCCTCCCAGCCCAGGGTTACAGCACACACCACTGTGCCCAGCTTTTTATGTGAGTGCTGGGGATCTAACTCAGGTCTTCGTGCTTGCACACAGTAAGCCATCTCTTCCAGCCTTCAAGCCCTTCTTCTAAGCCTGTGACACAGTGCACGCTTGGGACCTCTTGCGCCCTCCAGAGCCATCTGCCTGTGCTCAGCCCAAGGCGGGCTGCTTATCCTGCCTGGGAGAAGACAGGGATCCAGGGGAGGGCTGAGCTTCCCTAAGCCACATCAAGCAAAGGCAGTTTAGACTGCAGAAGCAGTACAGCCAGTGAGCCTTTCGATCCCAGAGCTTCCAGACCCTCCTCACTCCTGCTGTGACCCAGGGGTCAAGTGCTCATTCTCTCAGCAAGACCCTTGACCTTGCTAATCATAAAAAGACACCCAGCTGGCCTTGGCTAGGAGCTGCCTGTGAGAGCTGAGCAGCTACCACTCCACCTTCTGGGTTTGTGCTTAGGGATCTCCCTGCCGCTGACAGACACTGCACGGCCGCCCTCAGCTCACCTGGCTCCTGGAAGCTTGGCTTTTTCCTCTCTTTCCTTTTTCCCCCGAGGCTATCGTTGTGTGGTTTACACTAACCTGGAATTCCCTATGTAGCCCTGGCTGATGTAAAACTGCTGGTCCTCCTGCCTCAGCCTCCCAAGTGCTGGAATTACAAGTGTGTCATTCTGACCATACCTGCTACCTGGAGGCTTTTCTGAAAGCCTAGTCACCCGTCATATACATGTAGAACGCAAGTATATTCAAATCCCTTGCCAATCAAATTGTGAGAAGACAAGTGAAAGAAATGTTTCAGTACTGAAGCTGTAGGTCGAGGTGGAGCACCTGCCTAGAATCCCCCAGTAAGAGACAGGGGTGTGGCTTAGTAATAGACTACTCCCCTCACATGCACACAGCCCTAGGTTCCATATCCAGCCTATAAAAACCGAAGAAAAATATTTCTACAAAGTGTTGCTGTAGGCCAGGCCTCCACAGTCCAGACTATGGGCCACTGAACCACGTGTCTCGGTTCAGGTTCTTAGCGCCTGCTTACCCTCTGTCGGTCACTGACCATCTCTCACATCTGCTTTCCAGGTCAGCGTTTATTTGGGGAGACCATCCTGGGGCTCACCCAGGGCTCTGTCTCCGACCTCCTTGCCCGCCCAAAGCCCTGGCACAAGCTCAGTCTGAAAGGCCGAGAGCCCTTTGTCCGAATGCAGCTGTGGCTGAATGACCCCAACAACGTGGAGAAGCTGATGGACATGAAGCGGATGGAGAAGAAAGGTACTGCCCCCTTCTGCCACCCAGGCACCGTCTCATTCACACATGCGCTTTCTGGACGTCTTCCCACAGAGCTGGGACATGGGGCTCCGTAAGGCAGGGAGGGCACTGTAGTTTAGATGAGCATCAGCCAATGAGTAGCTAAAAGGACAAGGGAGACTTGTCCTTCTTTGGGGCCAAGAGTATAAATAAAGATCTTGTGACCCATGGGCACATCACAGTCTGTGGTAATGGCTCATTTATTACATCTGTTACATCATCTACTGTGTGTGTACCTCATGCTAAAAGCCTGCGAAGATGGTGAAGAGCTCATTAAGATATATATATATATTGATGAGCTGGGATTATAACTAGCTTGTAGAGTACTTGCTTGGCATGTTAAGACCTTCAGTACTGGGAGAAATACATGAAAGAAATGCCTTTTGAATCAGACATGATAGTACATGCCTGTAAAGAAGAGGCTGGGCCTATAGCCTGGGTGGTAGAGTACTCTCCTAGCGTGTAAAAAGCCCTGGGTTTGCCGGGCGGTGGTGGCGCACGCCTTTAATCCCAGCACTTGGGAGGCAGAGCCAGGCAGATCTCTGTGAGTTCAAGGCCAGCCTGGGCTACCGAGTGAGTTCCAGGAAAAGGCGCAAAGCTACACAGAGAAACCCGGTCTCGAAAAACAAAACAAAACAAAACAAAAAAAAAAAAAAAAAAAAAAAGCCCTGGGTTTGCCAGGTGGTGGTGCACGCCTTTAATCCCAGCACTCTCAAGGCAGAGCCAGGTGGATCTCTGAGTTCAAGGTCTACAGAGCGAGATCCAGGACAGCTAGGGCTACACAGAGAAACCCTGTCTCGGGGAAAAAAAAAAGCCTTGGGTTCTATCCCTCACCCTGGGAAGCTGAGAGGAGAGTTGTGATTGTTGGTACCATTATGCCAAAGGTCTGCCACACTGGGACCTCAGGATGCCTCTGCCATCAGAAGTGTGCTCTCCACCCATAAAGGGCCACTTCAACTGGTTATGGCCCAACCTAAGGTGTGACCCAGGCCATAGCCCCCAGGGCAGCTCCAGGCAACACCACATACTTGAAAAGCCTAGTGATTTCCCAACTTTTAAATTTACTGTGATAAATTTCAAGCAAAAATACAAAGAATGATATGAAGAACCAATAGACAAGCCGGGAAAGGGCATGGGTCTTTAAAGGTACCACTTGGGAGGCTGAGACAGGACAGGATATAACTCAGTTCTTAGCATGCACACGGCCCTGGGCTCCTCCCCAGCACTTCAACCAAGGAGGTGACCCATGTCTTCATCCCAGCATTCAGGAAGTGGGGACAGGAGGGTCAGGAGTTCAAGGTCATCTTTGCTGCATTGTGAGTCTGAGGCAATCTTGGAGAAGGGAAGAGTGAGTAGACCAGACTGAGCAGCTCAGTGAGACCCGCCCAGGTTCAAGAATAAGAAAACGAGCAAAAGAAGCTAGTAAACACTGCTGTTGAGTTTCCACAGTCCCCAGGACTTACCCAGATAAAGTAGAGCGCCCCACTTCCTGTCAAAGCCAAGACCAGCCACCACAGGTGTGACACCACAGGTGTGACACCACAGGTGTGACACCAGGCCATTTCCACCCCTGACCCTTCAGATGTCCACAGAGAAGCTTGTTCATCCCCTCTTCCCCTTCCTGACTCCAAATCAGATGCTCCGGGCTTTCCAGGCCTCCAGCTTCCTTCCACGTGGGCTCTGGTGCCATCTTGTGTCACAGAAGTGTTACTGTCTCCGTGGAGCCCACACCGGGGGCATCCAGGGCCCCGGAATGGCTGTTAAGCCATTTCCTAGGGCTACTGGACAGGGAAGGCTTCACCAGCCTTCCCAGGCATCCGGGCACCTGACCTGTCAGTGACACAGCAGGGACTGCTTGGGCCTCCCCGTGGTGCCCGTGATAACTGTCACTTCCTGAGCATCTAGAGCACTGGTTCTCAACCTTCCTAATGCTGCGACCCTTTCCCAAACATAAAATTATTTTTGTTGCTACTTCATAACTGTAATTTTGCTACTGTTATGAACCGTATTGAAAATATCTGTATTTTCTGATGGTCTTAGGTGACCCCTGTGAAATGATCATTCAACCCCCAGGGAGGTTGTGACCACAGGCTGAGAACTCCTGATCTAGAGTTTGGCTCTCCTCACCCACCACTCCCCTCTTCCCTTTCTCCATCTCTCTCTCTCTCATATATATGACAGTCTCTTGTAGCCAAACATGACCTTGAACTCTTGATCATCCTCTCTCCATTTCCAATTCATTATGTAGCCCAGGCTGTCCTGGAATTCATGGTGGTCCTGCCTCAGCTTTTGGAGTGCTGGAGTTAGAGACATCCACCACCACATCTGGTTTATGCAGTGCTGGGAATGGAGTCCTCCAGTGAGCCACATCCCCAGTCCCAGTTATGTGCCTTCTCAGTAGTTTTCTTGGTAATAAAATAATAGAGTTCAGTCACTGCCCAGCATAAAGCCCTCTCCTTGCAACCAAGGGTGATGAAAATACCAACCTCTCCAGAGGGCAAGCGTTAGAAACAGTAGAAGTAGTCAGGTAGTTGGGCAGTAAGTGAGAATTATTAACCTGTGTTCCTTTAAAACAGTGTCAGGTGTGGAGACACATATCCATAATCCCAGCACTCCCTAGGCGACATAGTTCCATGCTCACCAGGACTGTATATTGAGAAAACAGACAGCTCAGTCAGTAAAGTGCCTGTCTGCAAGAGGACCTGAGTTTCAGCCCCAGGACACACTTTAAAAAAAAAAAGAGTTGGGTGTGTTGGCACACCTGCCCTTAATCCTAACAGGGAGGCAGAAGCAGGTAGATCTCTGCAGTTCCAGGCCAGCCTGGTCTACATAACAACACAGTAAGTCCCAGGACAGCCAGGGCTGTACAGAGAGACCTTGTCTTTAAAAAAAGAAAAAGGCATATCCTTGATTCCAACACAGGGAGGCAGAGAGACCGGTAGCTCCCTGGGGCTCCTTGGCAAACCATCCTAACCTGTTAGATGAGTGCCAGACCAGTGAGAGACCCTGCCTCAAAACTAAGAGAAAGGAAGAGCTGGAGAAGCAGCCCGGTGCTTGAGAGCACCTGCTGCTCTTGAAAAGGACCTCGGGCTGGAGAGATGGCTCAGAGGTTAAGAGCACCAACTGCTCTTCCAGAGGTCCTGAGTTCAATTCCCAGCACCTACATGGTGGTTCACAACCATCTGTAATGAGATCTGGTGCCCTCTTCCATATACATAATAAAGAAAAAGAAAAGGACCTCATCCGGTCCCCAGCACCCCTATGACACATGCCTGTAACCCAGGACCCATGGAATCTGACCTCTCTAGCTAGCACTGTGCTCACTGCACATACTCCTCTCCCCCCCTCCCACATACACATACACATAATTTAAAAAGAGATTAGGGTGGATGGCGCCTGAGGAACATCACTGGAGGTTGTCCTCTGGCCTCCACATGCATTATGTACACATATGTACATAACGCACTGTTGGCTATAACAGAGATACACAATATAACAGAGAGCCCACACAGCATCCCAGAACCTCAGTTCCACCACTGCCCGTTCTCATATACCTACAGGATCACTCAGGTACACCCTAAGCAAGATCTCATCCTCATGACCCTCCCCACCCAGTCTCCATAAGTGAAAAACTCCTGTCTCCATCATCTGCCAATCACTTTACATTTCCTCAAGCCAATGGCCTTCTCTCATGCCCTTGTCCTGCGTCAGCCAGGAAATGACCACATAGATGATCTTCCTTTTCACTCCTGCACGCAGGTATCAAGTTCTTGGACCTCCTCCTCCTCACCTTTGGCCTGACCCTGTTACCAGCCCAAGCTCTTCCACCTTCTCGATCCTAACCTCGGACTCTTGATCCCCAGCCATCCTATTTCCTGCCACCTCTTTCTCTTTGCTCCACTTCCCTAGGATGGGCCTCTGCATTTCTGGCATCCCTCCCTCTTCTCTGGCCACAGTGCTCTTCTCCCCAAATATCTTCCCACTCCTGCAGCCCTGGTAGTGCTGTGTCTCATCACACTCCTCCGTTCCCCCTGGGCTGCTGAGTGCCTCTGGAGTCTCAGTTGGGCCTGGACCATCTCTAACAGACTTTAACTTCTGTGGGGTCTCCAGAGTCATTCCACAGTCCTGACAGCCCTCCCCATGCCCTTCTTACTATTTCTTCCCCATCACCCGCCTCTGCTTCCTACAGACATCATAGTTCTGCCTTTATCTCAGGACCCTATCTCTTGTTTCCATCTGTCCTTCATCCTCCAGGCTCAGTCTAGCCACCTGGTTTCTCCCTGGTGCTTTCTCCATAGTCTCTGTCCTCAGCTTAGAGTCTGTGCCTTATCTCTGTGGGGAATGGTTGGGATCAAAGCCTCTGGAAGTCACATGTCTGGCTTTTCATTTCTTCCTTTCTCTCCCTTCCCTGCCCTTCCTTCCCCTCCTCTTCTCCCTCCCTCCCTCGCTCTCTTCCTTCCTTCCTTGTTTTTAAGACTAGGTCTTACCTTATAGCCCGGTGTGATCCTGGACTGACAATTCTCTTGCCTCAATCTCCCCAGAGCAATTGCCTCCCAACACAGCAACTTCACTGGCCACCCTTGCTTCCTCCCTTCCCACCAGCCACTCAGCCTTTGCTGCCAACACCATGGATCCTCTCGCAGCATTCTCCAGGGCTTTATTTTTCCCCATATTACCAAGTCCAAAGTCCAGCCTGGTCCTTCCTAACATTCCTCCCTATGGTGCTAGATGCTGTCGGCTGTCCATCCCCTCAAGGCTCTCCAGCCCTTTCTATAACATCATTGGCCCCTGGCTGTCCTCATGTCCCACTTGGCCCTTCGTAGCTTCTCCCTGGGAATGTCCTGTGATGATGTGCAGGGTCTGCTAGGGTTCCATTTTGATGTAGCTCTTGTCTCAGTCATTGATTTCCATTATTACTGTCTTCCTTCTCCTTTATTCTTCTTTTTTCCTTCCTTTCTTTCTTCTCTCTTCTCACTCTTTTTCTCTTGACAGGGTCTCACATAGTCCAGGCTGGCCGACACTATCCATGTATCCAATGATGACTCTGACCACCTGATCCTCCTGCCTCCGCCTCTCAAGTGCTAGAATTATAAGCATTCACTACTTGGGCTTGGGTTTCCATTTTCTACACAGCCTCCTGGTGTCTTCTATACCACAGCCTACACTTACTAGTTGATCCAACATCATCCTTCAAGATGGCCTTGGAATCTCCTCTTTCGGAATGTCTCTGCCCTTTCCCAGCTCTGTTCAGTGACCTCCATTACCCCTCGGGGGCCTGACTGTCCCTGTCACCAGTGTCTTCATCACGCTGGACCATTCTGCAGCCCTTAGTTAACTGTCAGGGAGGGCGGGGATGGCTGGGAACCCACAGGACAGACAGCATGGTTCCACTGCAGGGCTTTGTTAGGGTGGACGTTTTGTTCAGTTTTGAGTGCTAGGGCTCAAACCCAGGGTACCACACACCTAGACAAGCACCCCCCACTGAGTACACCCGAGCTATTTGCTTTTTGTCTTTCACACTAGGTCTCAGTATGTAGCCCAGACTGGCCTCAAACTCATGATCCTCCTGCCTCAGCTTCCTCACTGTTGGGACTACATACGTGCCCCACCACACCCCGCCTGTAGGTTTTCAACATCTCTGTTCCCAGAGCTGAGGCTTTGAGCTGGTTTCCCAGCTGTCCCCGAGTTCACCTGCTCTCTCTCTCTCCCTGCAGCCTACATGAAGCGGCGGCACAGCTCTGTCAGTGACAGCCAGCCCTGTGAGCCCCCCTCGGTGGGCATCGACTACAGCCAAGGCGCCAGCCCCCAGCCACACCACCAGCTGAAGAAGCCTCGGGTGGTGCTGGCCCCAGAGGAGAAGGAAGCGCTGAAGCGAGCCTATCAGCAGAAGCCATACCCGTCACCAAAAACGATCGAGGAGCTTGCCACACAACTCAACCTGAAGACCAGCACCGTCATCAACTGGTTCCATAATTACAGGTAGAGCCTGTCGAGAGCTCCAAAGCCTAGACCCCTGAGAACACACCCAAAGAGCACAGTGTGGCCCTTGGTCCCTGAAGGCCGACCCAAGGCCAAAACATGGTTGTGCAATGTGAACAGCTGGGCAAAGAGACTACTGTCACACATGGCTGGCCTCCTCCGGGAACTGAGGAAACTTATTATTTAGTGTGTGCATGCGTGCATTTGTGCACGCTCAAGTTATATCGAGATCGGAGGACAGCTCTCGGGATTCAGTCCTCTCCGACCACCTTCTGGGATTCTGGGGTGGAGCTCAGTTTGTCAGTCTGTGTGCAGAGAGCCTCCATCTGCTGACTCATCTTGCCAGTCATCATCACCGTCATCATTTTAGACAGTGTCTCACTGCGTAGCCTTGTTTGGCCTAGGATTTGCTACGTAGACCAGGGTGGCCTCGAACCCAAAGATCTGCCTACCTCTAGCTCTTAAGAACTGGGGTTAAAAGCCTGCACCACCACATACAGCCCTACGGGCCTCTTTTTTAAAAGCTGGGGACTGGTAGGCTGCCACAGCAGGTAAAGGTCCCTGCCACCAAGCCTGACTTCCTAAACTTGATCCTTGGCCCCACATGTACAGGAAAAAACTGACTCCTGCAAGTTGTCTGGACTTCCACACATGTGCCATAGCATGTGGCCTCACCACACCTACTTCACACACACATGCAAAAAGAAAATTAAAATAAACCAAGAACAAGATCATTCAGAACTGGCCTAGGTTCAGGTGTGGCTTGGCAACAGAGCTGTTGTCTAGAATCCAGTGAGGAGCTGGAGGTGTGGCACAGTGGTACAGCCTTTGCCTGGCATAAACAACACCTTGCTTAAATCCCTACACCCCCCCCAAGCATCCTTCTCTGTACAGCTTTTTCGGTATCAAATCTGGGGCTGAGGCAGTGTATCTCAGTAGTAGAGCTGGGCACAAGGCCCTGCATTCCGTCACCAGCACTCAAGGAAATAAGTTAAAAGTTAGAAGATAATGCCGGGCATGGTGCTGCACACCTTTAATCCCAGTGTCTAGAAGACAGACAGAAGAATGGAAAGTTTGGGTCTATCCTGGGCTACAGAGTAAGTCCCTATCTCTCAAAAGTAAACGAATAAATATATGTCCTCCAACCAGTACTCAGGATGGATAGTTCTATTTTACCAAGAAAAGTCCTACAGGCCCACCAAGGATGCAGTATATAAGGCCAATTCCTGCACTACCCTCCTGCCACCTCCAGCCCATCCACCTCTGCCTTACTGAGCAGTTCAGGCCTCCTCTCGCTCCAAAGGCCCTGTAGGAGTTGGCATGGTGGTACACACCTATAAACCTAGCTCCTGGGAGGCTGAGGTAGGTGGTTCCAGCCCAACCTGGGCTACACGGTAGCTACAGGCCTGTCTCAGAAAGCAAGCCTGAGAGCAAACAAACTCAAAAGTCCACGTTCATTTCTTTACCTGAGCTGTGTAGCTAGTAAATGGCAGAGACAAACTTCAAACCATGCAGCATTATCTGCATCCTAATTGTAAGATTCAGCTGCCCACCTAACCTGCCATTCCTGACTGGGCAGAGCAGAACTGGGTGCTCACCCCACTGGCATCCCTGCTGCCAGATTCTGAGCAGAGCCACCTTCTTATCATAGCTCCAGGGACTGGCCCTCAGTTTCCAAGTTCCAAGCAGGTAAGAGCATTAGCTGCTCTTCCAGAAGACCCAGGTTCAGATCCCAGCACCCACATAGTAGTTCACAGCCATCTGTAACTCCAGTTCCTGGGGATTTCACACTCTCTCTGGCCTCCATGGGTCCAGGCGTACATGTGGTACACATATATACATGTAGGCAAAACACTCATACAAAATAAGGAAATGTAATTTAAAAAGTTGGGCATAATGGCCCATGCCTTTAATCCCAACACTGGGGAGGCAGAGGTAGAAAGGTGGATTCTATGAGTTCAAGACCAGCCTGATCTGCATAGTAAATTCCAGGACAGCCAGGGCTGTGTAGAGAGACCCAGTCTCTAAAATAAGTAAATAAATAAATAAATAAATAAAATAAACCTTTAGGAGGAGGTTCTGATTTCACTCTAGCAAAAACATGTAACTATGGACCAGGTAAACAACTATCCCAAGGTTCTCATAGCTTGAGCCAAACCCCCTAAATCAAGCTTAGGACAGGCCTATAACCTCAGCTATTCAGGAAGCTGATGAAAGAAAATAAGTTTTAGGCCAGCCTGAGCTACAGGGTAAGTTCAAGGGAAACTTAGAAAGACTACGTCTTAAAACTTACAAGTTCAAGAAGTGTTGGGAGATATATATAGCACTTGGCTAAAATCAGCCAGTCAAGGGCTGAGGGCATGGCTCTGCTGACATGTGTTTGCTGAGCAAGCTTAAAGCTCTTAGTTCAGTCCTCTAATACAGGGTACAGAGAGGTATGACCTTCATTCAGTGTAGCATGAACAGAAAAAAGTCTAAGCCGCGTCCAGCTGGGGTTTTTATGGAGGCCACTTTCTACAGGGCACCCAAAGATGCTCTTCGAACAGTGGACATCTGCATATTATGCTGGCTTACTGGAAAGACACTGGTTGAGTTTAGGACTATGAAAGTGATGGGGAGGTGACTTAAGGACCCTTTGTGAAGGAAGCAAGCTGTCCTGGCATTCGGTGTCTCAGCAAGTTACCCGAGCACATTCCCACCTGAAGCTGGATTAAAAATTTGTTGAGCCTGGTAGTGGTGGCACACGCCTTTTTTTTTTTTCTTTTCTTTTTTTTTTGGAGCACACGCCTTTAATCCCAGCACTCGGGAGGCAGAGGCAGGTGGACCTCTGTGAGTTCGAGGCCAGCCTGGTCTACAGAGTGAGTTCCGGGACAGCCAGGACTACACAGAGAAACCCTGTCCAAAGAAAAGAAAAGAAAGAAAGAAAAACTTGGTTGAGCCAGGCATGGTGTCCCACACCTTTAATCCCAGCACTTGGGAGGCAGGGGCAGCAGATCTCTGTGAGTTTGAGGCCAGCCTGGTCTACATGGTGAGCTCCAGGACAGGTTTTCATAGTGAGACCCATCTCAAAAGAAATATAAACATGAATAAACTTGGTTGAGGGATTGGAGAGATACAGCTTAGCAGTTAAGAGCACTTGCTGCTCTCCAGAGGACATTGGTTTGATGACAGTCAGCCCGCACAGCAGCTCACCACTGTCGGTGACACCAGTTTCAGGAGAGCCAAGGCTCTCTTCTGACCTCCACGGGCACCAGGCCCACATGTGGTGCACACACATACATACAGGCAAACCCATTCACATTTTTTCCTTGAAATACTAAAAGCATATATTTGTCTCCTTCCTACTTGATCAGCTGACTCTTTCTCAGAGTCTGCTTCCTCCAGAGTAGGGAATCAGTAGAAAATATACCCCTGACCTTCTATGGCTCAGAGCTCACGTTACAAGATTCCCACCTTAGGCCACATCCAATAATTGGCTTTCCAAAGTGAAGTTTCCTTTATTTAGTCAGTGAGTGTTATCAGGTGCCAGGAACCTTGCTTGTTGCACAGAGTGGAAGGAGCTGGTTAAGGGACCGTCAGAGTGAGATGAAGACGGAAGAACTACACGATGGAATCCCAGCTCTCAGAAGGCTGGAACAGGGGGACCCTCTGTTCAAGGCCAGTCTAAGTGAGCCCCATGACAATCAAGACTGTCCTTGAGCTGGTGTTACTACATAACAAGACCCGGTCTCACAAATAAAACAAGGCTGAGGATGTAGCGCAGCCGATAGAGTGCTTCCCTAGCATGCACAGATCCCTGGCTTCTCTCCCCGGCGCCGCATAAACCAGGCGTGGTGGTGCACACTTGGAACCCCAGCACTGGGGAAATAGAGGCTGCAGGACTGGATATTCAAGGTCACTCCTGACTAATTACAAGTTCAAGGCTAGTCTGGGATATGAGATCTTTTTTTATTATTTTATTTTAACTGTATTTTATATGCATTGGTGTGAAGGTGTCAGATCCTGGAGATCTGAACTTACAGACAGCTGTGAGCTGCCATGTGGGTGCTGGGAATTGAACCCGGGTCCTCTGGAAGAGCAGCCAGTGCTCTTAACCATTGAGCCATCTCTCCAGCCTCAGGATATGAGATCTTATCTCAAAAAAAAAAAAATGAAGTGGCAGAGAGAAGGTGGTGGCCTCTCAACACAGAGGCAGTGTGATGTGGGCAGAAGTGAGGCCGGCCTGTGCACAGGAGCCTCACGGGGCCTTCTTCCCTTGTGTCTTGCAGGTCTCGGATCCGCAGAGAACTGTTCATTGAGGAGATTCAAGCCGGGAGCCAGGGCCAGGCCGGTGCCAGCGACTCACCTTCGGCCCGAAGTGGCCGCGCCGCACCCAGCTCAGAAGGCGACAGCTGTGACGGTGTGGAGGGCGCCGACGTCGAGGAGCCGGGTGGCACCCCGGTGGCCACCAAGTCTCAGGGAGGGCCGGCAGAGGTGGCCGCAGCCCCGGCCGACCGGGAAGAGGCGACGCCGCCCGCCGAGAAGGCCAAGGCGCAGCCGCCATCCTCGGCGACCCCAGGACAGGACGACGGTGAAGACGCGGGCCGGCCAAGGCCACCGCCCGAGGGCCTCGCCGACACCCCGGCGCCCGTGCCAAACCTCGCCGCACCCGCGGCCGGAGAGGACGCCGCTACCTCAGCCACCGCGACGGCCCCCGAGGCCCCGGGGCCGGCCAGGGCGGGCCCCGCGGAGAGGAGTTCTGCGTTGCCAAGCACCAGCGCGCCCGCCCACGCGCCTGCGCGGAGGCCGAGCTCCCTGCAGAGCCTCTTCGGCCTGCCGGAGGCGGCGGCGGCGGGCGCCCGGGACAACCCGGTGCGGAAGAAGAAGGCCGCCAACTTGAACAGCATCATCCACCGCCTGGAGAAGGCTGCCAGCCGGGAGGAGCCCATCGAATGGGAGTTCTGAGGGCGCCGGGCCTCTGGGCCGGACCAGCGGGGCCTGCGGGCCTGGCCGGGCTCCGTGCGCCCAGCGGGTCCCGGCCGGCCTGGTCGGCACTGGCTAGTGGTGGGCCGGGGCGGGCGGGCGGGCGGGGCGCGGAGGGCGCTGCGGCCCGAGGCCTGGACGTGTTGCGCACTTACCGCCCTGCAGGCCACAGGGCAAAATCGCCATAGGCCAAGGTGCATATAGAAAACAAAGGAGCATTAAGCCCAATCTATGTCGTGTTTTCAAGGAAGAAAACGGAAATGTGTAGTCGAGCTTTTTTGTACCCTGGAGTGTTTTTTTTTTATTGCCCTTAAGTGATTTCCACAGGTTCTGGAATAACTCTTTACAGCTTTTGCCTTGTGCCCTCCTCTTTCGTGTGGGCTTTAAAAAAAATCAAACCCACATATTAAAAGGGGGCTTTTTATCTGCCATCTAATGGCTTCAGAGCGATAATACACTATTATCTTCTTAAACCAGGAAGGGGGGGATTTTTCAGAAAAATTAAAAAAGAAAGTTTTTGTAGCTGTTCAGTTGCCACTAAGAGATTGCACAGTCAAACCGACTCTAAACACACTAGTTTGGATTCCTAAATATTTTCAAGAAAGAATCTTCTCGTTTGAAACTTTGAATTAAAATAAAACACATTTACTCCACATATTTTTTAACAAAAAGAAAAAAAAAAGAAAAGTCACATCAGGAAAACTCTGATTTTGTGGTAGCTGACGTAGTGTTTTCTTGTACGTAAATAGAATCCTGACATGTAGTGCACATTGATCCATAGCTTTAACTGACTCTGGGCTTTTGCTGGCCAGAGTTTGTTTAATACACTCCATTCTAGGCCAAATCAGGACAAAAAGAAAGATCCGAATCTAGGTATTTTATAATCTGCTTTTTAACCTCTAACCGCAGAGCACGCTGATCAGACCTCATATCTCGGAGGTTTAGGAGACAAGTTAGAACTGTAGCATGTACCGGTTCATTTTGTTTTATGGTGTCTACGTCTGTGTTGGCACATCCGCTCATGAGCAAGCGTCGAAAGCAAGGAAAATGTAGACCCACAAGGTCACAGCAGTTAGTCCCTCCGTGTGCAGGCAACCGTCTGTTCATCTTTCCTTGGCACAGAAGGCACCTCACCTCACGCCACTCTCCAGGGCACCTGACGGACTGAGCCCCCAGGGGAAGATGCTCCCTGGGCTTGGGCAGGGCTGGCACAACCATGCGCACTCTCTCTTCCTCTCTTCTCCCGTCCCCTTCCCACCACAAGCACTGATAACCCTATCCACTCGTGGGAAGCTTCCTTCCCTGCAGAAGAGAGTACGCAGCAGTCTGGGCTCTACAACCATCCCTGTAGGGACAAACGGTGGCACTCTTCAATTCCAGACCAGACCTTTGGCCCTTCACCTTTCTCCTCTCACCGAGTTGTTTTATGCACAGTTTAGGGCAGCCTAAGTACAAATCAAGTCCTAACTTGTCTCTTGACTCCTCCCACTGTCTATGTGTATATGCGTGAGTATAGAGGTGGGTGAAAGTGTGCGTGTGTGTGTGCGTGTGCAATTTTATACGTCTGTGTATTTTCTTAAGTACCTGTGCACACATAGAGTGCATTACTGCCACCTTTTCCAATAAGCTGGTTTATCAGTCATGGCTTCTACAGGTTTTGCTAATTTAGACTCCTTATTGCCATATCTTTAAACTAACAATAGATGATTTCGGTATATATATATATTTTTTTTTGCTTATTTATAGGTGCTGTATTTTATTATCTGATTGTTAGGAAGGGATGAAAGGGGCAAATATTCTTTAGAGGGATAGACTGCCGGCAGTATTGGGTATAATTTACAAGATGTAGCTGTCATACTGTATATTACTGATTGAAAACTTTTTGACCGTATTGTGTATCATTGAAACTTTTGTCTTAGGTCAACATCTTTGGATGACATTTTAATGGTGCATTCATTATTTCTTAAGTTTAATTAATTAATAGTACTTTTTTTTTTTATTTGGGAGGGTGGGAGGGAGTTCTAATTTTAAAGGTATCTCCCGCTATTACACCTCAGTGTGCTTGTTATTCCTTAGCTCGTAGGCTTTGACTGTCAGATGTGAGACCACATTTCTTGCATGATGTTTGGAGCTTATATATTTTCATTCACAGTCTTTCAACCTGCAGCTGCAAGCCCTTAGTGGGGTTTTCACAAACTGTAAGAGTCACAACACTAAAGACAATGCCTTTTCATGAATGAGAAGTCCCCAGGAGGCTCTAGGAGGCTGGGAGGCAGGCCCCTTGCTCGCTCTTTGGATGGTTGCGTCACTTCCGCACTTGAGATCTGGTTCAGTGAGAAGAGAAGTCACAGTGGAGGGACAGAAGGAGAAAATGGAGTCACCCCCGGCTCTGTGCAGGGACCATGGGTGAGGAAGAGCTCACTCACACCAGGGATCCCTTAGGGACATGGAGGAGCAACGTCACTGGTGGGATCATGGTACCCCCTCCACAGAAACCTTGAGGGAATTCTGTCATCGTGGGTGATGGATCTTAAACACCTAATTTTCACTGGGATGAGAAGCAGAGTTAACAGGACTGAAGAGGGGAGTGTGTTAGTTTTAAAGGCATGACTGTTACTTAACCACAGTGTTAAATCTGAGGAAATGGAAGTCGAGATTTTTTCCATCCTGGTAGCCACACAGTAGCGTCTAAGACAGCCTTTGGCTCTTCCAAGCAAGTTAGTCATTTCTGTTTGTTTTTTGAACTAGGTTCTTGTTGATTTCCATCCTGTCTCTTGTGCCAGACCTCCATCTGGGTGCTCGATACAATCACTTGGTTAGGTTTTTGCTTGAGTTCTGTATTTGTGTTTTCTCTTATTTATTATTATTATTATTATTGTTATTATTATTTGAATTGAGATTCCCAACTTGATGGTGTTTGGGGTTAAGCTAGCACTGTCTGTAGTATTTCAAGAGTTGCCAGTAGACAACACAGACACCTGCGGGGGTTACATCTCCCTCCTCATCAGGTCCTCTCCCCTCCCCAGTTTGAGTCCAAGGGTTCATCTTTCATCTGGAAAAGCAATATTCAAGTGCCTTGAACAGCGCTCCCTCGGGCAGTGACCTTCCACTGGCTGGAGATCCAAGCAGTAGCTCCCACAGGCAGCCAGCCATCCTTTTTACACTCTCAGCTTAAAAAGCTGAATGTACTTCTCCCCCAGGGGAAAATGGTTCCATATAAAACACTAACACTTCATCACAAGCCACTGTTCATTTTCAATGCCTTTCTTTTTAATTAGAGGCAGCAATCCTAACTAGGTATTGTGCCGTTACCCTACTGGCTAAGTGGGAGCCCACCCTAAAATCAGTGTTCACAACTGGCCCCTTGACACCTTTCCATTCATGCCCAAGACCCCTTGCGGCATCCGAAGTGGCAGGCACGTGGGTTATTAGACTTCCGCCCACTCACTTCCACTCTGACCTGGCTCCTAGTCGCCTCCTCCCTGAAACTTTAGTCAGTCGGGGAGATGTCTGATCTCTGTCTACTAGATCTCTCTCTTTTAAAAAAAAAAAAAAAAAAAAAAATGCAGGCACTTAGCTGAAATTGACTATTTTCTTAGCTAGCCACCCTGAAAATGATCACAAGTGGCTTATGACTGTATCCTGGGTTGGAATCAGTGCAGACTCTCTGGGATGTTGTATTAGGAGTCCAGGCACACCACTCTGAAAACAAGGCAAAAGAGGACAGCTGTCATCCTCCTTCGGACAGATACTTCTGTTTGCAAAGCTCAGGTGTCTCCCAGTTAGGCTTTCCTCTAGTCAGAATCTCTCTTTTCTCTCTGTTTAAAGCCACATCTGGTGGTAGACGGCCCAGAATACAGCAGGGCTCCAAGCTGAGTATTCATCTGGACGTCCCTGCCCATTGTTACCCGAATAACTCATCTGCCTCCGCATCCAGAGCCAAGTTCAGTTGTGGAGCTCCTGAGCAAGCCCAGCAGGAAGCAGCTTGTATCCAATGCCAAGGGGGCACTCTGTAGGCATTGACTAAGCACTGGTGAGCCAGGGTGCTGACAGCCAGCACCACAGATGCCCTTCCTGCCCCAGCAAGACTGGAGATCTTTGTCCTCCAGAGCTGTGTTTTCTTACAAAGGAAGACTCGGTGGACTCTGGGCACCCTATGCGATGGTTTGGTTCCCGTCACAGGCTTGTGCTTCCCATGCGCTGCTGCTGGTACCTGTAGTCATGTCAGGCCAGCCCCTGAGGCTGTGAGCCGTCCTTGAAGAGAAGATGGGGTAGAGCAAGGGAGTTGAAGGCCATGTTACTCCTGGCCCTTCAATGTCTTCCCTCACCTGTCCTCTTCTACCTCACCATTGGCATCACTCAGAACTGTGAGGCAAGTGGCCGGGGTGGGGGAGGAGGAGGAGGAGGGCTCAGGAGCCTGCAAGCTTGACCAATCATCTCAGCTTGGCAGGTGGGCTTTTTGCCTCCTCCTGTGAGCATGTCCTGAAGTGGTGTCTGGGGTCTGCTAAGCACAGGGATTTTCCTCTTGACTTTCAGCTGTTCTTGAAACTCCAGCAGCTGTTGGGGCTGGGGGCGGGGGCGGGGGTGGGGGGCTCTAGCCTCAGATATTCTTGTCTTTTGCTCTGCCGTCCCACACAGCTGTCAGACTCCATCACAGCCATTCCTTTGGCCAGGGGTTATCCCCAAAGGACATAAGCACACATCCCCAGGAACTGTGACTATCCGCATCTCTTGTCTCTAGCCCTGGGACCTTGCTGTGAGCTCTGCTTTACAAACAGATGTATCTCCAGGACAGGAAAGGTTGACATAGAGCTTTCTTTCCTCTCGTGCATACCTGGTCTTTACTTCCCAAAAGAACTTTGCCAGCTTCTGTTCCATGTGGGAGAAAACAGGCTGCCCGGACAGATGGTGGATCTGAGTCATACCTGCTCTAGTGGCCAAAGTGTCCCAGTAGGACATAGGGGACATGTCCCCATCATGAATGTCAAATTCACCAGGCATGGCTGCCACTGCAGTTTCTCTGGGGCTTGACCGATTCAGGGGAAGACTGTGTGGCCACTATGGCAATGCTTGTCCCAGGTGGCCTGAGACTCTTGAACTGGCTTGGTTCCAGTTCCCAGAGGTGCTGTGTGCCAGGCTGGCCAGTCACCTTGCATGCTAAGAGAAGGGACTAATGCGAGAAGAATCCATTCTCATCACTTCTGCCGATGCTTTATAGATGGAAACTACCAGGAGAGTGAGGGTAGGACAAGCCCTCGGCAGAGGGCACAGGCCCAAGGCCTCAGGCTCAACCAGTGCAAGAAGGGAGTTCAGCCACAGCAGAAGAAAAGCCAGGATCTCCCAGTGTTCCGCTTCTTCACCCCCATGCCCACTCCCACCCCTCTGCTGACACCTCCCCTCCAAAGATCCCACGGCCACGTCTTCAGTGGCATATCGAGTTTTCATTTTTGGACGAAGTGACATTTAGCTTTAACGAGACATTTCCAAAGCTCCTGGGCTCCTTTGAAATGCTGACTTGAAAAGTTCAGCATTGTTGCCAAGAATGAGGGGGAGGGGCTAATGAGAGGAAGACAGTCGAGATTATGCATGAATGTGCACGCCCCATCCCTCGGTTATTCAAATTTCAAATGCCTTTGAGTTGCTTTTCATAGATGGGTTTAGTTTGCTCGTATTAGAGTCTGTTACTGTAATGTTTGTAGTATTCGGGCTTTAATTTCTACCACAAATATGCTATGTACTAAGCTTTCTGTGATCAGAAAGGAAAGGTGCCTTAAATCCCAATACCACGCCTCTATCCCTACGGAAAATATATCAGAAGCACAGCGCCAGGAAGCGTTGGGACTTCCGTTGGCAAAATAGGACACCATTCAGCAAGACACATCCAAGTGGCACGGGGCTGCTTTTGTTTGGTAATTCTTTTTTTCCCCCAACCCATAATTATCTTTTGTTTGTTATTTGTTTTATCTTATTTTTTGTAGTCTGCTTTAAACAGGAAGCACTTAATAGATGGCTCTGTGTCAAAGCTCTGTGCAATGGAAATCATTGTTGCTTTTGTTTGGGGGGGGTATTTTGTTTTCTTTTCCTTTCTTTTTGAAAAAGATAGCGTTATTGCACACCAAATGAACTCCTAAGTAAGCTTTAGAACCAGGATCGATTCAGGTCGTGGATGAGTATGTTCACTGTAGTTCTGTATGTTCATGAACCGACGGGCAAGCTGGCCTACCTTGGCCACTGAGGCTCAGCCCTGAGCCCTGGGTCATGGCTGCCTGGGTTCCAGCAGCTGGGAGACCTTCCCAAATGCCTGACCCCACAGTCGACCCTTGAAGCACTTACCCCTCTCTTTGTGGAGATAGACCGACTGCTACTGATCTGTCAGCGTACTCGAGGGTGATTATAAAAGGATGTTTCTTTAAGAAAGAAAAAATATTTCTATCCTCTTCTAATTTATTATTAGGTTAATCATTTAAGTACTTATCAGGAGTGTGTTGTCGTTTTGTGTTGTTGTTGCGAATGCTTTTGCTGTCACTCCAGTGGTTACTGTCTCGTCTCCCCACCCCAGACTCTGGAAAGGTCTGGGGGACTGCGGTGGGAGGGATGAGGGACGGAAGGGAGTCCTCCAGCACAATCAGACACCTGTCTCCCTAGTAGCCACTCAAAACCTGGCGGTCTCTACATACCCTAACTGTTCAACTGAGAGTTGATGAACAAAGTTACCCATGTCAGGCAGCGCTGGGTGGGAGCATTGCTCCTAGAGGTGCTGCAGTGCAGTGAGAAGAACAGAAAAGCCAAGTTCAAGTTCCCCCAAAGCCTCCTAGAGCCTCTGTTAAGACTTCTGGGTTCATGAAGGTTTGGCGAGCCTGGATCAGGGGAGAGGCAGGCGGTCTGGCCAAGGCCGTTGCCCTGAGCCGGAAAGTGATTTCTCCGTGGTCCCCACGGGTTGCCACATCTTTGATTTTCATTGTCAGCTGTCTTTCCTGCATTCAAAGTCAGTCATAGGCATCTTTCAAGGCAACAGGTATGTCCTAGCACTGGGTGTGGCTGGAGGGCCCACACCTAGGTTGTGGGTTGAAAGAGCCCTTTACCCCCCATGTCGTGAAAAGTGGAGAAAGGATTTTCTGTGCTGGAAATGCAGCCAGCAAGAAACCCCCACTGCCTGCTCAGCAGAGGGTGGGAGTTTGTGGGACTTCCCTCCACCTGGGGTGGAGGGGTAAACTTAAAAAAGAGACTCACTCCAGGGAGAGGCTAGGGGCCTGCTCACCCCCTAGGCAGGGCGGGATACCTGCCTTTACCCCTTGTCCTCTGAGCCCAGGGCCACATTTCTTTCTGTACCGTAGTATCTTTCCTAGTCTCTGAAATTGGGAGGAGAGGAGTCCCACTCATCTCTTTGGGGGTAAAAGCCCTCCAGTAAGATTGCCCCGTTTTATTTTTCTTTATTAGTCTATGCATTTCTCTCTCTCCATCTCTCTAGTTCTCTCTCCACCCCACCCCACCCTGTACATGTGCGCACGCGCACACAAAATCGACCCTCTGAGACCGCCCCTGCCTCAGAAAAATGCCGGACATTTAGAACCATGGCAATGCATTTGAAAAAAAAAGCCTTCAAGCCTTTTGAGAATGGCTTGTAAGCTGACAGTGGGGAGGGATCAACCCCACGGCTCTCCCCAGTCCCTCCCACAGAACAAGAAACCTAGCTGTCTGTGTTTGTGCAATAACTACTTGCTAGGAGAGCGGAAGCACCACCCTCCTCTAGACTACTAACACACAGCACAAGACTCGTCAGCCCTTCCTCAGCCCCCCATCATGGGTTACATTTTAGCAGTATTGACTTTTTTTTTTTTTTTTCTGTCAGGCACTAAGTCTTAGGTGTTTGTAGAGCTTGTGTGTTAATACAATCACAGATTTTTTTTTTTTAATTTTAATCCTTACCAAGACCCAATTGACCAAAAAGAAGCGAGAGGAAGAAAAAAAATTGTAAAAGATGTATGTCTCTCTCTCTCTCTCTTTTTTGTACAAGTAGTTTTGAGAAGCCTTGTGTTGCTGTGACCATCTCCTATCACACATCTTGATTTTTCTTGCAATTTGTTTTCTACATTTAAGAGTTGGTTCCGGCTGGCGTGGGGGTGGGGGAGGCACCCGTCGGCCCCTCAGCGTCGTCCCTTCTTGTCTTTGGTTAGCCATACGAAATGTTTGTTCTCTGCACTGTCCAACGGTCCCTATTATGATACGGAGAAGCAATATCACCGAAGCTCACACCATGTATTATTATTCACTAGCACCCTAGGTGTGATAATTGAAGTAAATATCTTTTATACAAACACAAGTGCGTGTGGGCTGTTTTTATTGAAGACTTCTCCGGCCTGAGAAACGGCAGCAGACTTGGACACGGGTCCATGGGCGCCTTGAGAATCGCCCTTCACTTCCTGCACAGGCTGTTGTCACGCGGTTCCCAGGCAGCGCCGGCAGAAGCCGGGGATGTGGGGGATTTGGGTGCTGGCAGGTTCCTGTACCCAGTGGGACCGCCCAAAAGGCCTGCTTGCCTGTGTCAATCCTGCCCCTGTGTCTTTAAATCAAGCACTCACCTAGTCTGCTATCTGCTGCCTGTCGGTCACTATGAGGGGACACCTTGACCTGTCCTGCGGGCATGTTATGAGGACCACTGGCCTCTGCTGCTGCTGCATGTGGTTCTCACCTCAGAGTGCTGTCAAGGGTGACAGGGATAGAAATGCAGTTGCCACCCTTATTAGCCTAAGGAGTTCTATTATCTTTAGGGATCTCAACTCAGGTAAAACCAGACCCTTGACTTCGCTGCAGAAAAGAATTCAGGATAAGAATTAAATGACTTTTTATTTGTATTTATTATGCATGTATGTGGCTACATGGGTGTCACCTGTGGAAGTCAGGGGACAACTTATGGGAGTCATTTCTCTCCTCCTACCTAGTGGATCAAACTCGGGTCGTCAGGCTTGGTGGCAAGCGCCTCTATCCACTGAGCCGTCTTCCTGGCCTCAACATTGCTAATTCAAACTTTTTTTGTTTGTTGGTTTTCGAGACAGGGTTTCTCTGTGTAGCCTTAACTGTCCTGGAACTCACTCTGTAGCCCAGGCTGGCCTCGAACTCACAGAGATCCGCCTGCCTCTGCCTCCCGAGTGCTGGGATTGAAGGCGTGCGCCACCACCGCCCAGCTGTTAATTCAAATTTCAAGCACAAAGGTTAAGAGGAAAAGAGGGTCTTGGGAGGACAGTGAGCGTGGGGTGAGCTTCTTCAAGAGTGTCCTCTTTCTGGCTTTATAGTAGTCACATGTGGGAGTTGGTGGGTGCTAAGGGTATCTTCCAGGGGTTGCTAAGAAATTTAAATGACATCACAGGGTGTTTCCTGAGGGGCACCTGATAGGGTTACAACTGACAGGTGAACACTGCAGGAAGGTGGGATATCTTTAGTCAAAGTTACTTTCTGGTCCTGTCTGGGAGAAGAGTGAGGCCTTACCCAAGTCATATCTGTTCAGGCCTTAAGTCTTCGGTTTTAACATAAAATGCTTACATATGAAAAGAATGCTATCTCCATACTGGGAACCTTCACAGCAAATGTTAATTGTATTGTGTAGCAGGCTTTCTCTGGGCCGGCAGCCAGCTCCCAAATCAGGACACAGAGACTTAGGAATGTTCAGCCTTACCTTATGCTTGTCCCACTAACTCTTATAGCTTAAATTAACCTGTTTCTCTTCATCTATGTTTTGCCTCGGGCTTTTTGCCTTTCCTTCATTTTGTATGTCCTCCTCTGTGTCTGGCTGCCTGGCTGGCTAGCCCTAAATGTCTCCCCTCTGTCCTTTATTCTCTCCCGAGCCTAGATTCCTCCTCCTCCTCCTCATTCTCTCTGCTCTCCAGGCCCACCTAACCCTCTATTGCCTAGCTATTTACCGTTCAGCTTTTTATTAGACCAATCATGTGCCTTAGGCAGGCAAGGTAAAACAGCAACACATCTTTACATAGTTAAACAAATCCAGCAGAAACCATTGTAACACCGCTTTACATAGTTAAAGAGATAGTCCACAACAGTATTGACATTCTTTAAGATTTCTTCATGTGTAGGTTCTGCCTATTATGTATCTGTGTACGCTCCAGCTCTGTGAGCTCTTCTCCCTCCCTCAGGGCCGCCAAGCTTCATTCAGACATCCAGGGGACATGGTTGTCACTCTCAGTGTCTCCAGACACCAGCCCCCTCCCATTGGACACCACCAGAGCCTGGGTAGCAGGCTTTCTCTGGACCACAAGAGCTAGCCATATTGGATACACTTGTATTGGATACACTTCGGGCTAGCTCGTCCAACTCAAGCCACTCACCTGTTTCTGAGTTTAGGGGTGTGTGTAGGATGTGTGCTTGGTGCCCGAGGTGTCTCAGATCTGGAACTGGAGTTATAGATGGTTGTAAGTCACCATGTGGGTGCAAACTGAACTCCTGTCCTCTCAAAAAGCAGCCAGTGCTCTTAACTGCTCAGCCACCTCTCCAGCCCCGGCCTCCCACTTTCTAAAGATAGGTTATCCAAAGCCATGGTGGCAGCACATGCCTGTAATCCCACATTTGCAAGGTTAGGGTAGGAGGGTCAAGAGTTTAAAGTCGCCTTTGGCTATATAGTACAAGACCAGCCATGTCTGTAAGATTCTGTCTCAGAACAAAAACGTCTATTAACTGAATTGAATTCTACAAGAGACAACCTAGAAAGCTTCCCCAAGTGCTTTTAAAGTAATCTCTTACTGGCCTGGAGCTAAACTGGCTGGCCAGGGAGCCCTAAGGATCTGCTGGTCTCCATCTGCCCAGCCCTGGGTTTACAAGCTTACCACTGTACCTGGCTATGTTTTTTTCTTTTTAGATTTTTTTTTCTTATTGAATATGTATGGGTGCCTTGCCTGAATATATATGTCTGTGCACTGCGTGCATGCCAGGTCCCCAACGAGGCCAGAAGAGGGCATTGGAACTGGAGTTCTACATGGTTGAGAGTCACCATGTGGGTGCTGGGAATTGAACCTGGGTCCTCTGGAACAGCAACCAGTGCTCTTAACCACTGAGCTATTGCTCCAGCCCCATGCCTGGCTTTTTTTTTTTTTTTTTTAAACCAACTGAGTACTACCTTTTGTTTGTTTGTTTAATACGTAGCCTTCTATAGCCCAGGCTAGTATGGAGCTTGCTGTAGAGGTGAGGATGGCCTCAAACTGCTAATCCCGCCTGCCTGCACCTCCCACGTGCTAGGATTCCTGCCTCCTGGCAGGTGCCACGACACCCAACTTTGCATGTGGTTTTGCAGAGCTGTTTTATAAACTGCCAACTTGGGAGGCAAAAGCGCATAGAAAGGTTTCAGGCTGCAGCTGGGAGACTCACTCACTGTAGGCACATTGCCAACCTCCAGAAATAGGCCACACTGCCTCCCCTAAGGATAAGTGGGTCTGATTCAAATGAGAGACCTTAATACAGGTTCTCAACCCGTGGGTCGTGACCCCTTTTGGGGCTGTACACCAGATCTCCTGCTTATCAGATATTTACATCACGATTCATAGCAGTAGCAAAATTACAGTTTCTAAGTATAGATTTATGGTGGGGGTCACTGCAACATGGGGAACTGTATTAAAGAGTGACAGCATTGGGAAGGTGGAAAGCCACTGGATAAGATGCTCGGAGAAAGGCCAGTTACAGATACGCAGGATGGGACTGTGGGATTGGACAGTGTATTGGAACAAGGGAGCGGTCTGTGCTCATTCTGTCCACTGCATTTAGCAGAACATCCCAGTGGCTGGCCAGCTGGTGGGAGGGCAAAACATATTAGTCTCTGCTCCGGCTCACCATGCTTCCCATAAAGTGGTAGAGAGTTGGGTCTGGCCCTGCTAGAACATTCTAAGAGCATGTAGGGCCAGAAATGGAGGGGCTGCAGGTGTGGCTCAGCAGCAGAGCACTTCCCTAGGGTTCTTCAGTGATGGGCTATGGGCGTGGCTCAGTGGTAGAGCTCCTGCCTAGAATCCCCCAGTGAGGTGCCGAAAGAATGTCAGTAGTTGACTGTTTGTCTAGTGTATGTGAGGCCCTGCATTCAATCCCTAACCTGTAACAGGAGATAGCAACAATGACTAAGGCTTAGTCTGAGCCATTGCTGGATAACTCAGCATCTACAAAGAGCTGGCCAGGACACTCAGGACCAGGAAGCGGGGACTGGTACTGAAAAAGCAGATCCTGGGAGGAAGGAGTTTAAACTCAGATCCTCTAAAGCCAAGATGCGTACTAAATACCAAACACAGTTAATTGGAGAGGCATGGCGGTGCACACCTATCACCCCAGCATCAAAAAAGCTAAGGCAAGAAGTCTGCTGTGAGTTTGAAGTCGGTGAGACCCTGTGTCAGACAAATGAACGAACAAGAAAGATGCACAGCAGAGAGTCCCAGGCAGATAGATAAGTCTAAAGCAGCCAGCGCTGATAAGAAAGGAGTTTGTGGGCAGTGGCAGAGGCCTTTAATCCCAGCACTCAGGAGGCAGAACCAGCCGGATCTCTGTGAGTTCGAGGCCAGCCTGGTCTACAGAGCGAGATCCAGGACAGGCACCAAAACTACACAGAGAAACCCTGTCTCAAGAAACCAAAAAAAAAAAAAAAAAAAAAAGAAAGAAAGAAAAAGAAAAAAGGAAAAGAAAAGAAGAAGAAGAAAAGGAAAGAAAGGAGTGTGTAGGACCCTGGGCCCAAGCAGCACTCAGAATTTAGCAGAGAGAAATAGCAGCCAGGCCAACGGCGGGGTGCCGGGCAGGGTTGAGTGCCTGGTGCTCACTGCTGATGCTTAATTTCAGACTTAGCAATATACACAGAGGTTGTGAGGGACCTGGACAAATCCAGCTGGTGTAGTGGAGAGCAGAGCCCAGCTGATGGTCTTCAGGACTTAGGCGTGGGAGAATAGACAAGTTCTTCAGTGGGACCAAGAGGGGCAGTTTGTTAAAGGACACCCTCGTGGGCACACTGGGGCATTTGCAGGCAGAACAAGTCAGTGGGCATTGCTCAGTGTGTGTGAGGCCTGGTAGAGGCGGGGCGAAGGTGACGCAGTGTGCATTGATTAACTAGCCCTCAACCCTACCTGGCCCGCAAGAAGCTAATTTAATACAGCAGGGCCCCCTGCCATCAGAAAGGACGGTGACTCCAGCACCCTAGGCCCCTCTGACTCCTACTGTGATAAGTACTTGTACTTGGCCTAGCTGCAGCCCCCGCGCGCCTTGACTCTTCGTCCTTTTCATTTTTTGTGGTTCTAGAGATGGAACCCAGAGCCTCATGTGTGTGCTCGGCAGGTACTCTGCCCTCTGAGTCACATCCTCCAGCCCCTCACTGAGGGCATCTACACGGGTATCCTATAGCTGAGCTACAACTCCAGCACCCCAACCCTCTCTGGGGTATTCTAGGCAAACAGCTCTACCACCGAGCCACGCCCCCAGCCCCTTCATGGGTTAGGGGTTGGGAGGAGGATTCTAGGCCGACACAGCCGCGCCCCCAGCTCCTTCATGGGTTAGGGATCTGGAGGAAGATTCTAGGCTGACACTGAGCCAGGCCCCCAGCTCCTCACTGCTTAAGCTGTGCTGTATCTCCAACCCTTGTATGATTTGAGACAAGTGTCTCCCTGTGTATCCCGGGTTGGCCTGGAACTCACAATTCCACTACACTAGGATTACAAGCCTTTGTGCCCAGCGGAGCCTAGCCTCCGAAGAGCCTGCCTTCGATAGGATTATTTCTTTACCTCTGTGAAGTGTGCTTTCTTAGGAAGTCCTTCCAGATTCTTCCAGAAGAATGAGGCTCCACAGACCTTTGTAAGGGGATGAAGAAGTCTTAGGCCCTCTGGCACTCAGACAACCCCATCACACTCCACCCAGTATGCTCCTTGCTTCCCGGCACCCTCTTCCTCACACATGCTCCCCACCACTAGTCACCGCGCACCTCCCCATCACTGCAGATGTCCAAGACTCTTCCTCCATATTCTGATTGCTCTGGACTTCCCTGGTGTGAACTGGACCACGCCCCTGCCAGCAGATGCCCAGCCTTCAGCTGAAGGCATCTTATTCGTGGGCTGTCCTTCTATCACCTGGCCCTGAACACGCTCTCTCCAAGGCTTCACACCTCAGCTGTCATTTCTCAGAGTCTTTGCCTTTCCCCCACCCCTGCCCTCAGCCATTCCTAGACTGGGGTCTCTTCATGTCCAGTCTCAGGTTCCCAGATCCAAGTGCCCTAGCCATTCACATCTCCATACTCCATACAAAGGCCACACCAAGCTGCTGCCCACCCCTCCCCCATTGATGGTTCCAGGGCCAGGCTCAGACTTCCTCTCCGGGGTTCAAACAGGGTCCTTAACTCCCACTTCGTCCTCCTACTCGCCCCCCCCCCATGTTGGGCTCCCCAGCTTCGATAGCTTGCTTAAGGCCATGAACTCCCTAGAAAGCAGGCCTAGAATTCAGGTTCAGTTCTGGAACATTCCAGCTTAGGACTTTCCCTTCTTGCCGCATGGCCATCTAGAGACATGACCAAAACATGTGGGTGTGCATGTCCCTACCTCCAACCAACAAGGCCGCCATGGCCAGCATTCTGCCTCTATAAGATCTGTAGCTGAGGCCCCTCCAGCAGGGTGTTCTGTCAGTTACTTTTCTCGTGGCTACAACAGAATGCCAGACAAAAAGAAGTTAAGGGAGGAAGAGCTCATCTGGGCGCAGATGCTGAGGGTCCAGTCCGTCATAGCAGAGAAGGCCGGGTGCAGGAGCATGGGGCGGCTGGTCACATGGCAACCACAGTCAGGAAGCAGAGAGAGACGAACACTGGTGCCCAACTCACGCTTTATCCAGTCTGAGACACCAGGCCACGGGATGGTGCTGCCCACATTCAGGGTGTGGGTCTTCCCTCTAGAAACTCCCTCACAGACACACCCAGAGGTTTGCTAGATGATTCCAGATCCTGTCAAGTTGACAGCTGTTATTAACCACCCAGATTTCAGGCTTCTCATCCCGGTGTGGAGTGACAGGTTCCAGCACAGAGTGTCCCAGACCTGTCCCTTTGGCCTCACCCCACGGCCTCCCTGCCCAGCTTCTGCCAGCCTTTCCTCTGTGTCCAGTTTCAGCAGCACGTCCACACTGGCCACTCAGCATCCACAAAGCCATGTCTTCAGGGACAGCCAACCCAGATTCCCTCACTGCCACTGCAGTATCTGAGAGCATTTACAGCCGTAGTGACAAGGTCTCAGGCCAGCTGAACACACTGTCCATGGAGGAGCTGGCCCTGCCTCCGGCTGGCCTGGGCCAACTCAAGGCCTGAGGGTCTGCTCTCAGAGCGCTTCACACATGCCCAGAATGTCACTGGTATGCACGGGCGAGGACCCGCCTTCTGCTCCCGGGAACCCACCCATGGGACACTCCACACTTTTTCTGTGTCCACAGGCAGCTCCGGGAGCCTCAGGTTGCTCCCATGATGAAATGGCCACAGATTGACGACAGATAGGATAAGTGGGCCTAGGTACCTGATCCAAGCCCTAAGCCATGGCACAACAAGCTTCTCTGGGCCCCTGGTGAGTCCCTGTGAAGATGTGCACACTTCTAGGGACTCAGGTTCATTCTGGACGGGTGGCAGTTGCCTCCCCCTAGGTTCCTTCAGCTATCCCCCTAGCCCATGGCACAGGTCCTTTGATATGGGACCATGCATGGGCAAGGTCCAGTGTGAGGATGTTCAGAAGTTGAACCAATCCCTTCCTTCCACCCGACTGCCTTTTGCCTCTGTAAATGATACCCACAGCCCTGTGGCTGTCTTTTCCTGTCTCGATGCGTCTGTCTGTCTGTCCTCTCCTGAGTTTGTGCTGTACAGTGGGGAAGGAGGTTCTGCAGTCTCTCATAGCCTGGGCCAAAACTCTGCACCAGATCAGCAGGGCATGACGTTGTACCCTGTCCCCATGGGGGTCACCAGGCCTTGCCATCCACAGCTGTTCCTCCATGGCCTGGTCCTGCCCCGGGGTCCACCCTCTGCCGTATCATCTAATACCACCTACCCTTGTGGTCCAAATGAATGGCAGCCATCCACAGTCTGAGCAGTGGAGAGTGTGTGTGGGGACAGGCCAAGGGTGTCCTGTGAAGCGCGCGCCCCGTCTCTCCCTAGATGCTCAGCACTGAGGTGCGGAGAAGGCTTGGTGTGCATTGGGATGACAGAGAGCTCCCCCCAGCCCATGGCCCAGACCCCAGCTGTCATGCTCAGACACTCCTGCTTGCCAGACTGTGGGTTTGGCAGAGAGGCAGTGAGACTGACTGGCCAGTACTTGAACCATTTTCCTGTCAGGGCTGACGGGAGCCTCTGGACTTCTAAGGACACAGTGCCCCCTAGTGGTCGTGGGAAGACTTTAAATGAAGTTTATTGCCACAACTTTCTCCCTCCCTCCCTCCCTCCCTCCCTCCCTCCCTCTCTCTCTCTCTCTCCCTCCCTCTCCCCCTCCCTCCCTCCCTCCCTCTCTCTCTCTCTCTCTCTCTCTCACTCTCTCTCTCTCTCTCTCTCTCTCTCTCTCTCTCTCTCTCTCTCTCCTCTCCCCCTCCCTCCCTCCCTCCCTCCCTCTCTCTCTCTCTCTCTCTCCTTCCCTCCCTCCCTCCCTCTCCCCCTCCCTCCCTCCCTCCCTCCCTCCCTCCCTCTCTCTCTCTCTCTCACTCTCTCTCTCTCTCTCTCTCCTTCCTCCCTCCCTCCCTCTCCCTCTCTCTCCCTCCCTCCCTCCCTCTCCCTCTTCCTCTCATCCTTCCCTCTCTCCTTCCCTCTCTCCCTCTCTCTCTTCTTTATTTAATGTGTATAAACATTACCTGCATGTGCATATGTACACCACATGTATGATTGGTGTCGGTGAAGTTCAGGTGAGAGTGTTGGGTCCCTGGAACTGGAGTTACAGATGTCATCATGTAGATGCTGGGAACCAAACTAGGCCATCTACAGGAACTGAGCCATCTCTCTGCCCCCTACTAAAACAGGTTTTGCAAATGAAAGACAGAAAGGGTGATTCCTCTACCAAAAATGGAGGTACAGGGAACACTCAATGGTGGAGCACCTGCCTAGAATCCCCCAGTGAGGGGATGGGGATGTGGCTCAGTGGTAGAGCACCTGCCTAGAATCCCCCAGTGAGGGGCTGGGGATGTGGCTCAGTGGTAGAGCACCTGCCTAGAATTCCCCAGTGAGGGGCTGGGGTGTGGCTCAGTGGTAGAGCACCTGCCTAGAATCCCCCAGTAAGGGGCTGGAGTGTGGCTCAGTGGTAGAGCACCTGCTTAGAATCCCCCAGTGAGGGCCTGAAAGCATGGCTCAGCAGCAGAGAGCCTTTCTAGCATGTTTAAATGTTCAAGGCCTTGGGTTTCAATTTCTAGCATCAGAAGGCCAGGGGATGGTGCGGGTGAAAAAAATCACTGATTTGCCTTCTTGCTGAAACCCCTAACTCTTGGATAGGAAAAGATCAGGGTTACAGGTCAGGGGCGTTGAGTGGTCACCCCGCTACCTCTGTCTCCACCATTGCCCCTGAAGCCTAATGCGGTGGAGACTACAGCACATCTGTGGTCAGTTCCTGAGTTGGGTCGCCCGCCCACCTGCCAGCACTGCACCTTATTTTCCCACCTCTGAGCATCCCAGGGCGCCAGCCTGTGGCTCAGTGCAGGTATAGTGAAGGCAACTAGGGCTCTCAGGCTCTCATGCTTTCCGTCTGGGGCTCGTTTGGCAGGTACCGAGGCTCCCTGGGCCCCAGACTCCTCTGATGGCTGACTTTTTCTTTTCACCGCAGGGCGCTGTGCGGAGCTACAGATCCGCCTCACGGAGGCCACGGCCAAAGCCGTTGAGCAGAAAGAGCTGATCGCCCGCCTGGAGCAGGATCTCAGCACCATCCAGTCCATCCAACGACCCAATGCCGAGGTGAGCCTCGCCCGCCCTGCTCACTGTCCCCCACCCGGGGTCCTGGAACCCGAAAGCACTGACCTCCCGAGTCAGCAGCCATCTCCAGGCCTCTCCCTGGCCTTCCCCACACAGACCACCTTCATTCCAGCCCCAGATCAGACGCCACACACCTTACTCCCACCAGCAGAGAGCACCCTAAGCCTGGTGCTAACTTCTGTCCAGGCACTAAAAGCTCTAGTCACAGGCAAAGCAAGGTCCCATGGACCTACTGCAGATGATGGCCCCAGGTCCTAGCGAACACCGGCGCCAGAAGGGACCACCTGTCACTTTAATTTTTGAGATTCATTTTTATTTTACGTGTCTGGGTGTTCTGCCTGCATGGATGTCTGTGCAGCATGTGCGTGCAGTACCTGCAGAGTCCAGAAGAGGGCGATGGATCCCCTGGAACTGGAGTTGAAGACAGTTAGTTGTGAGCTGCCTTGTGGGTGCTGGAATTGAATCGGTGTCCTCAGGAAGAGCAGCCAATGCTCTTAACATCTGAACCATCTCTTCAGTCCCCTCATTTTAGTTTTTATTAAATTTGTTTCTTTATTTATTCATCCTCCCACAATGTTCGAGTAAGTCTCGTCTTTTCCTTTTTATCCTACAGGGAGCTTCTGAGCAAGGCCTAGAGAAGATTCGGAACCCATCAAGGAAGCCACAGCCCTATTCTACGGTGAGGAAAGACTGGTTAAACCTGCTCAGACTTGGGGGCCAAGGAAGCACTTGGAGCACATTGAGAACTCAGATCCCCAAAGTCTATGTTCCCCTCAAAGAGAGAAGGGGACCCATCCCGCAGTGTCTCCTATCTCCACGGCTTGCCTGTGACCTCGGTGAAGAGACACAGCCACAGAGGGAAAGCCTTCCACAGCATCCAGGCCAGAGCCTGAGGCTTCCTGGCCATTTTTATTTTACATGTGGGCTGTGATGTGGGCTGTGCTGCCCCCAGTTCCGTCGATGTTCCCATGCTTCCTGGCTCTCCACCCCCACCACCGTCTCCATCTCCACCACTGCATCTGGAGCCTGTTGTAGGAGGGGCCACAAAGATCTGGGGTCGGTTCTGTAAATGGAGCACCCCTGTTGTTGTTTTTACACTTTGCTCTTTTGGGGATCCCGCCAGCCAGCTCCCAAATAAGTCACACATAGAGGCTTATTCTTTCTTATAAATTCCCGGCCTTAGCTTGGCTTGTTTCTTGCCAGCTTTTAACTTTAAATTATCCAAGTACCTTTTGCCTCTGGCTTTTACCTTTCTCTACTTTTTTTTTTTTTTTTTTTTTTTTTTTTTTGTTATTCGAGACAGGGTTTCTCTGTGTAGCTTTGCGCCTTTCCTGGAGCTCACTTGGTAGCCCAGGCTGGCCTCGAACTCACAGAGATCCGCCTGGCTCTGCCTCCCGAGTACTGGGATTAAAGGCGTGCGCCACCACCGTCCGCTTTTCTCTACTTCTGTATAGCTTTTCTATCCTTCCCTGTTGGCTGTGTGGCTGGGTGGCTGGACCCTGGAGTCCTCCTTTTCTCTTTTTTCTTCTATTTATTCTTTCTGACTTCTAGCCCCGCCTATCCATTCTCCTGCTTTGTTCTTGGCTGTTCAGCCCTTTAGACCAATCAGGTGTTTGAGACAGGCAAAGTAACACAACTTCACAGAGTTAAACAAATGCAACATAAAAGAATACAACACATCTTTGCATCATTAAACACATGTCCCACAGCATAAACAAATGTAACACATCTTAAAGTAATATTCTGCAACACCCCCCCACTGCACCTCCTCTGACGGATGCAAGGCTCTCCTGTTCAAGCGCGAGAGTCATGGGGAAGTGACATTGGCATCTGGCCTCTGACAGTGCGTATGACGAGCAGTGCCCTGACACCCTAAGCCACTTTCTGCTACCTCCTAGGACCCTCAGTGCCAACCAGTGGGAGCCTTCCAGAAGGTCAGGTGGACTCCCTACTTTCCATCATCTCCAGCCAGAGGGAACGTTTCCGCACCCGGAACCAAGAGCTGGAAGCTGTGAGTCCCACCCTGCTTCCTGTCCCCCCAGAGGCCTCAAATCTAAGGCCTCAAGTGTGGGAAAACACAGGCTTGGGGAAAACAGCCGATACTTAAGCAGCAGCAAGATGAGATGTGCTCTGTGCAGTTGAGACTTCCTGGAGGAGGCTCTGCCACACTGGGCCTTGAGAAGTACTCAGGAACTCAAGAACATGAGAGGCTCTTCCAGGGTTGGAGGAGGAGACATAGGACATGAGACACAAAGGTGGGCACCAGACTGCCTGCCTAGAATCCCCTCAAAGGCTTTGAGCAGGAGTGAGGCACTACAGGGGTGGAGGGAACGTGGGCACTCAGGCCGAAAGCTCCTGGGTACAGCCGTCCATGGAGGAATATCTGCAGCACATTGGAGAATGGGAAGTGGCATGGATGGGAGAGAGTGGGGCTGACCCCCACAAAAATGACCTGTATGCCAGGACTGGTGACACAGGTCTATAGAATCCCCTTTTCTAAAGATGCTGAGGCAGGAGAATATCCTAAATTCAAAGCCAACCTGAGCAATTTAGCAAGACCCTGTTTCAAGAAAAGAAAGGGCTGAAGATGTAAGTCAGTGGTAAAGCCAGGGGTGTGGCTCAGTGGTAGTGCCCCTGCCTAGAATCCTCCAGTGAGGGGCTGGGGTGTGACTCAGTGGTAGAGCCCCTGCCTAGAATCCCCCAGTGAGAGGCTGGGGTGTGGCTCAGTGGTAGAGCCCCTGCCTAAAATCCCCCAGTGAGGGCTGGGGTGTGGCTCAGTGGTAGAGCCCCTGCCTAGAATCCCCCAGTGAGAGGCTGGGGTGTGGCTCAGTGGTAGAGCCCCTGCCTAAAATCCCCCAGTGAGGGCTGGGGTGTGGCTCAGTGGTAGAGCACCTGCCTAGAATCCCCCAGTGAGGGCTGGGGGTGTGGCTCAGTGGTAGAGCACCTGCCTAGAATCCCCCAGTGAGGGCTGGGGGTGTGGCTCAGTGGTAGAGCCCCTGCCTAGAATCCCCCAGTGAGATGTGACTAAGGGCAGAACACTTGCCTGGCATACGCATGCCCTAGGTTCCATCCCCAGGACTGCAAGCGAAAGGAAGAGTAGAATGTAGAGCACAGAAGGCTTTGGGTGTCTGTGGTTTGGGACCTTCCGACCTATGATGGCCGGGCACTGCTGCACCTGCGGCCAGGCAGCACATCATGAGAAGTACATGCCAAGGCAAGCTTCTCCCTTCATAGCTGCCAGGGAGCAGAGAAACAGGAAGGGTTTGGGTCTCAGTGTTCTCCCCAGGGCACACCTCCAGTGGCACAGTTTGCTCCATAAGGCCCACCTTCTCAACGTTCCTCCTGAGCAGTGCCCGAGGCTGGAGCACGCCTTCTGCACAAGGTCTTTGAAGGGTATAAGATCCAAACCGTAAGGTTGGAGAGGCGGCTCAGGGGTTAAGAGCACTTGTTTGTTGCTCTCGCAGAGGACCAGGTTTGGTTCCCAGCCCCAGCATAGCAACTCACAGCTGTCTGTAACTCCAGCCCCAGGGGGGTCTGACACCCTCTTCTGACCTCCGGGGACACCAGACTTGCACATGGTTCACACGCATACACGCCGACAAAACACTCATACACGTAAAATAAATCCTTTTAATTTTTTATTTCAAAAAAAATCCAAACCATAACAAACAACAAAAGCAAATGTCAAGAAACTGGCGTTTCTGTGAAGGAGCTTTCTGGAGGGGGGAATCTGTGAGCAGAGTCAACAGCTCAAGACCATGGGCAGCTGGGGAGATGCTCAATGGGTAACATGCTCAGTGCTCAAACATAAGGACCTGAGTTCAATCCCCAGAACCCACTTCTGGGCTCCGCAGGCGCTCACACACACACACACTCACACACACACGCATGCACATACATACTATGCCGTAACTACATGCACACCAAGGCTGTGGGCACAGAAAGGGCCCCAGACAGATGGAGACCTCGTCTCTCCTTCATCTACCTTTGTCCTGACCTCATTCACAGGAGAGCCGCATGGCCCAGCACACCATCCAGGCCCTGCAGAGCGAGCTGGACAGTCTACGTGCCGACAACATCAAGCTTTTTGAGAAGATCAAGTTCCTGCAGAGTTACCCCGGCCGGGTAAGCCCCTGTTAGCCCCAGAGACCAGGTGGGGAGCCCCCGGGGCTGTTGGAGCACTTGAGGTGATATCAGGAAGGGTTGGGTGGTGGTCCACTGGGTGGTCAGCACTGGGGGGGACCCCCAAAGGATACACACACACACACACACACACACACACACACACACACACACACCTGTCAGATACCCACTCTGTGCATGGAACAAGCCACTAGAGAGAAACACTGTAGATGTTCATTCAGAACCAGCCAGGAGACAAGGTACCACCCAAGTCAGGTCACAAGTCGGAGGTCCTCAACCGAGGCCCCATTAGCTCCAGCCACCCCTCTGTGATACAGGGATAATCTGCCAGCTCACCCTAGACCTGGGGGTCTAACACCTGTATGCTAAACACGTAAGCCAGGCCCCGGGGAACTGGAGATGTGAGGGGATGCTGATTTTGAGACAGGGTTGTATGTATCTCAGGCTGGCCTCAGATTTACTGTGTAATTGAGGCTGGCCTTGAAGTTCCAATCCTCCTGCCTCTACTTCTCAAGTGCTGGGATGGCATGCGTGTGTCACTATGCCCAGCTTGAATTAGTGTGTTTTAAACAAAAAACAAAAATTTTAAGATCTGTCATTTTTATTTTATGTTTATGGGTGTCTTGCCTCCATGTATGTCTGTACACTAAGTGTGTGCCTGGTGCCCGAGGAGGCCAGAAGAGGGCATTGGGTCCCCTGGAACTGGAGTGACAGATGGCTGTGAGCCTCTGTGCAGGTGCTGGGAATCGAACTCAGGTCCTCTGGAAGAGTAGCTGGTTCTCTTAACCACTGAGCCATCTCTCCAGGACCCTCAATTTTTTTTTTCGAGACAGGGTTTCCCTGGCTGTCCTGGAACTTACTTTGTAGACCAGGCCTCAAACTCAAACTCACAGAGATCCACCTGCCTCTGCCTCATAAGTGATGGGATTAAAGGTGTGCGCTACCACATCTGACTTGTAATTTCTTTTTTATTGACCAAGCATGGTAGTGCCTGGTGATGGTAGAAGGTTGATGCAGGAGACTCACCAATTTGAGGCCAGACTAGACTACCTAATGAGACTCTGTCTAAAAAGAATGGTTAGAGAGACGCCTCTTCTCTATGGACACTACACAAATGTGGTACATACACATAAAAGTAGGCAAACCACTCATATACATAAAAAATAAATTTTAGAAAAACAAAAAATAAACAGATCACCCATAATGTGCACCCCAAAAACAATGAACAGTAAAGACTAGAAAACTGTTTGTTGGTGGGCAGTGGTGGTGCACGCCTTTAATCTCAGCACTTGGGAGGCAGAGGCAGGTGGATCTCTGTGAGTTCGAGGCCAGTGTGGTCTACAGAGTGAGATCCAGGACAGGCTTCAAAGCTATACAGAGAAACCCTGTCTCAAAAAACAAACAAGAAAAAAAGAAACCTGTTTGTTGTAGTGGCTTCTCTCAGACCCCCGGGCCTTCCAGGCAGGGTCTGCCATGTGCACAGAAACCCGTTCGGTAGCTCAGGGAAGGGCAGAGCGGGTAATAAAAGATGGGTCAGTGGGCAAAGTGTTTGCCATGCACACCTGTAGACTCTTAGCGTTCAGATCTCCCACTCCCATGCAAGTGAGAGCCTGTAGGACCATGTGGGTGTGGCAGCCTGCCTGTAATTCCCGAATTCAGAAGGCAGAGAGGCAAGCTGTAGCTAGACTAGCCATATAGACAAGCTTTAGTTCAAGAGAGAGACCCTGCCTCAATGAATAAGTGGAGTATAATGGAGGAAGACTCCTGACCTCAGGGCCTCTATGTGTGCACACATACACGTGCATGTACACACACACACACACACACACACACACACGAAATTTAAAAAAAAAAAATAGGAAGAGGGAGGGAGGAAGCTGAGACATCCATGGTCCTAAGACTTAGCCCAACAGCACCATTCCTGCCCAATTGAAGCAAGAACCCTAACTAGGCCACTAGAGGGCGCCCAGGTTCTGCAAGACAGTGTGCCTGGCTCCAGGGTACTGCCTGCCCCTTTGGCTCCCGGGGAACCTGCAAGCCTTAGTCTAGCTCAGGGGCACTCACCTGTTGGGAAGCTGAGACAGGAGGATCACTTGAGGCCAGAAGTTCAAGGTTCTCCAAAACAGACACACACACACACACACACACACACACACACACACACACACACAAATAAGCAAACAAAAAACCCACCCCCATACACTAGGAACAACCCTGTCTTCTATATTTTCTAAGATTTAACTCCCCAGAGGTTCTGTGACCCCAGCCTTGGGGTTGGGAAGTGAGGGGAGAGAACTCAAGACCCCCAGCCATGCCATAGCATGCAAGCCTCTGGCCACATTAGCACTGTCCCCTCTGGCACCCTCCCCCAGCTCTAATCCTCCCTTTCCTGAGGCCCAGACTCCCAAACCCGGTGACTGACGGGATCTATCTGCCCCTCCCCACCCCCACCCCGTGCAGGGCAGTGGCAGTGATGATACGGAGCTACGGTACTCCTCCCAGTATGAAGAACGCCTGGACCCCTTCTCCTCCTTCAGCAAGAGGGTACGTGAGTGGGGACTCCGGGACTGGGAATGTAGCACAGGGGGTAGAGGGCCTTCCTGGAATCCTCCAGTGAGGGTCTGCAGGCGTGACGCAGCCATAAAGCCCGCACCTGCCGTGGGCGAGGCCCTGGGTCCCATCCACAAAACATCACCCTCTGCCCCATGTGCCCTGTCTACTCCTGCATACGACCCCTCCCCCAGCTCCTGAGCCACCTCTGCATACCCAGGGGTAATCTCCACAGGGGCCCAAGTGGTCATCTAAGCCGTGCGGCCGTGACAGCGGCGGTTCCCAACCTTCCTAACGCTGCGACCCTTTAACACAGTTCCCATGCTGTGGTGACTCCCCCCACACACACCATAGAATTACTTCATTGCTACTTCGTAACTGTCATTTTGCTACTGTTACAAGTCATGAATGTAAATATCTAATATGCAGGATGGTCTTAGGCAACCTCTGGGAAAGGTTCTTTCTACCCGCAAAGGAGTTGTGACCCCCAGGTTGAGAACCACTGGTGAACAGGTCAACCCAGGGTACACCTGCAGATCAGCAAAGGAGTCACAATCCCTGTGACAGATGGTGACAGGTGCCACCCCAAGCTTCCCCCGTCCTAGACTACAGAAGCCATGCCCATAAAGAACTTCCTATAGGTAGAAAGCTGCTGGACAGAGGCCATAGAGCCGCCAGAGGACCCCAGGCTGTCATTGAGTGTGACACCAGATTAGGCCCTCAGGGAGTCCCCAGGAGCTCCCCAGTGTTGTAAAGGGACGTCGGTATTCAGGCAGCCTTGCAGTGTGGGACCCTTTCTTCTTGTCTCTGTCCTCAGGAGCGGCAGAGGAAGTACCTGGGCCTGAGCCCCTGGGACAAGGCCACACTTGGCATGGTGAGTCCACATCCCTGTACCCACCAATGCTGTACCCGTGTCTTTGGCCTTTAGCCCCTTCTGAGGAGGCCCCCCGGATCACACAGACCCTCTGGGACACCAACTCTGGGACAGCTCCTCAGGTGGCACCGGTGCCTGCAGTTTCTGGATGGACCTGCAGGGGGCACCCTTCGCCAGAAACTCTGTATCCAGGCCTGGGTGTCAGTGCTCTGCGGATAAAGGGTTTGCTGAGCAAAGAGGACCTGAGTTCGAGTCACAGTACCCGTGGGAAAGAGTCTGACGCCATGGCAAGCATCTTCGCCCCAGCACTAGGGGGGTGCTGGTGGAAATGTAGGGCTTGCTGTCTGGCCAGCCTAGGCCACTCTGAGCTCCAGGTTCTCGGAGAGACCCTGTCTTAAAGGAAAATAAAAAAAGTTGATCCAGGCGTAGTGGCAGCACTTGAGAGGCAGAGGCAGGCAGATCTCTGTGATCAAGCTTCCACAGGCGTGTGCACACGAACACACACAA